>NC_139703.1:49010957-49053457 GCF_964188405.1 Protomyctophum parallelum | reverse complement strand
ACTGTAATCGGCTGCGTATGTCGGTGTTGTCCGTCGGCCAATGGGGGGCCACCAGGTTGTCACCTCGACAGAGTGCATTTCTAGTTGTTACTTGCGCGAGAAGAGCGCGATTGTACATATGGTATGCGTGGTAGGTATATATACTGGATGTTGATGGTGACGTAATTAAGATATGTTTCAATGTCGGGTTTATAACTGGCTTTTGATGGTGACGTAATTAAAGGTATATATTCAGTGATTTAACTTAATTCAAAAATCACTTCTTTTTTTGTGTTGTTGTGATAATCCTCCCTACTATAGAGTGTGCTGACCATATAAGGAGTTCCTCCCTGTCCCCAGTTAACCAGTGCGGTGAAAAAAACCTTAGGTTTCGTTTTTGGTTAGGTGGCCCAGACTTCATCCAATCAGGATAGAGACTGGCCTTCCGCCAATCATGATCAAGCAGTGGCTGGCCTTGGTGTATGCCCCCCCCCCCCCTCCCCCCCACTGTAGTATGTGCACGTGCACATCTTGTTACCGGGGTGGACCGGTCCGTCCAAATCACCCAAATCACTGAATGCTCCTTTAAGATAGGTTTCAGATTACATACATGTACACATGCAGACATTACCTTTAATTCACCCGACATTGAAACATATCCTACTTACTGTACGTCACCATCGACAGCCAGTTATAACCTGACATTGAAACATATCTTAATTACGTCACCATCAACATCCAGTATATACCTACCACGCATACCGTACATACATATGTCATACATGTATACATACATACGTTACCTGTTAAGGCCTATTCATAGTCTGGATTTTCGGTGGTGAGGTGACCACCGCTCCGGTGGTGAGCTGACCACCGGAGCTGAAATAACGTTGAGCGGTGGTGAGTAAAAACAGAGAGAAGGGCTGGAGCGGTGGCGGTTGGTTTGCTCTTCACTGCGGCTCGTGACGTCATGTTGTAGTTCGGTGGTCACCTCAGTGACGTCATGTTGTAGTTCGGTGGTCACCTCAGTGACGTCATGTTGTAGTTCGGTGGTCACCTCAGTGACGTCATGTTGTAGTTCGGTGGACACCTCACCACCGTAAATCCAGACTATGTATGAGCCTTTACCCAACAAATATTGAAACATATCGTAATTACGTCACCATCGACAGCCAGTTATATATTATAATCATGTATAGTCATGTGGGTCAATACATCATCATCGATAGCGAGCTACTCCCCACACTGTTTCTTCAGGAACAGTATTTTCTAGTTATTATTATAATATTATATTATTAGAATATTATATTATCATTATTTTCTTAGCACTCCAATTCCTCAACTTATTTGACCCTGTTGTTTTATGCATCTACTGTACATGTGACTGATGATCACCTTAGGGAGTTTTCCATCTTTGGGCACTCTTGTTCTTCAAACCCTTGCCTGCAATATGGCTTTGTTTCTAGTCACTGCTTGGTTGGACAAAAAGCAGAACAGATGAGAAGGAGTTAGCTGGAGCAGAGGTTAGGAGGTTAGAAGGAGTTAGCTGGAGCAGAGGTTTTCAAACATTTAAGGAGTTAGCTGGAGCAGAGGTTTTCAAACATTTTCATGTCACGGACCCCAATTTCAAATTATTCTGTGCAAGTAAAGGGACCCTGATAGGGAAATATGCTTTGGTTTAACTTTAAATACAATAACATTAAATAAGAAATACATTCATTGTAGTGATATTGAAAGAATGTTAGAATAGTTACGCATAATGATAATTGTTTTTGTATTGAAACAGTTGAAAGTTAATTCCGTTATAGTTAACTCCACCTCATTCTGCTGCCAACCCCCTGGAACCCCTTCAGCGACCCCCTGAGTTTATTGGACCCACTTAACCCATTGTCTACTTATGACGGAATACTCAAATCCAACTGTCAACTACTTCTAATGGAACGCTCCGTCATATAAGCTTTATTATCGATATCAAACTGGATCGCTGTTTTTTTTTAACCCATTCTGACCTGAGATCAGATTCATACGAGGTTTCCGCCGGACACACACTGGTCTGATGAACCCATTCTGACCTGAGATCAGATTCTAAAAATGTCAGTCGCTCTTCAATTTAAAAAAATAGCAGACCTACAAGCTCGTATCGCGCCACTCGGTGGCGCGCTATGAGCTTGTAGATCTGCTATTTTTCAATAGCTAAAGCATAACATGATGCTGACACCAAAATGGCTGCCCGGTCAGAATGGGATAATATAGTATACAGTATATTGCCCAGAGTCAGTCAATCACGTAGCTGAAGGTAATAATAGCATTGTGAGTGTGTTGTTTAATTTACACTAGGTGTTACTGTGTGTGCCAGAATGGACAGTTTGTCATTGGATTCAGCTGTGTTTCAACCCTTCCCATTGTATGTCTAAATGTTAGTTTTGGGCCTTGTTGGGCGGCACCCCTGAAATCAACTCTGACTTATTCCTTAGTCTTTAAATAGTAATCAAACAACACCAAAGTTACTATCGGCAATCTAAGCATCACCTGGTATCCCCTTTTGGTTGATGCCCTTCTGCGGCTATTTGTGAGAATGAATATAAACCTCTTCCCAGGCTAGATAACCTTTAAAAATCCCCAGTGTTTTCCCAGTGAGTGCCACAGCAGTGTGCTGACAATAGGGACAGTGTTCTGCACAGACCCAGAGCACCCAGATCACATTTCCTGTTCCTGATTTGAGATCAACTCAGCTGACTACTGATACACTCTCCTTCCCTTCACACACACAGCGTCAGTGAGACCGCATTGCTCACAGCATGTATCATGGGAGTGTGCGTGTGTGTGTGTGTGTGTGTGCGTGTGTATGTGTGTGACTGTGTGCGTGTGTGTGTGCGTGTGTGTGTGTGCGTGTGTGTGTGCGACTGTGCGTGTGTCTACTTGTAGTATTTGTAAAAGGGCATGCGCTGGACAGTAAAACACAACACTCTAACTGTAACTGTATCAAACTGAGCTGTAGCAATATTAGAAAGTAAAGTAGTAACTTTAGTCTTGATAACTTCAGGGGTGTTTGAGAAACAATGAAGCCTTTCTGCTTTGTTAGCCTTATAACCTTTTGGCCTGCGGTAGACTGCCGTACACAGTGTGATATTGTACAATGAAGGACAGCTTCAGTCAGGGGCCCTGGGCACCAGGGGGCCCTCAATAAATAATAATACTTTTTTTTTTTTTTTTTTTAGCTCCACATCATTTTCCCCACTAGTCAGAATGAAATAATTGGTGTCTACATTTTTGTGTGTTTTATTGCAATTGTGTGTAAAGCAGCAACAATGCACTAGATTGGCTGTTAACGGTGGGTGGGCCCACTGAGCTGTGTGAGGTCAGGTGATTGGCTGTTAACGGTGGGTGGGCCCGGCCCACTGAGCTGTGTGAGGTCAGGTGATTGGCTGTTAACGGTGGGTGGGGCCACTGAGCTGTGTGAGGTCAGGTGATTGGCTGTTAACGGTGGGTGGGCCCACTGAGCTGTGTGAGGTCAGGTGATTGGCTGTTATACGGTGGGTGGGCCCACTGAGCTGTGTGAGGTCAGGTGATTGGCTGTTAACGGTGGGTGGGCCCACTGAGATGTGTGAGGTCAGGTGATTGGCTGTTAACGGTGGGTGGGCCCACTGAGCTGTGTGAGGTCAGGTGATTGGCTGTTATACGGTGGGTGGGCCCACTGAGCTGTGTGAGGTCAGGTGGAGAGTAGCCTCGGTCCCAGGCTTACTTATCTGCGAAAAGAAAAGCCTGGTCACAACCTAAGGCTGAGAAGCTATCGGCGGTTGTATCCTCCGGAACAGCCGTCAAATGTATTTCCCCCGGATACAATATTTTCCCGACCAACACTTTCATTTGCGGAGAATGTAAACTGATTTGTAAAGCATCAACGATTTCACTTCCGCTAAAATCCCGCAACTTCCGCTGATAGTCTTTTCAGCTTAGGTCTTGCCCAGGGTGGGTGGAGAGGTGATTCTGGTGGAATCCAGCATTGCTTTGTTTTCAATCTGCATGCATAGCGTCATGCTCGACAAAAAAAAGCTAAAAACACTGAAATACAGTTACACTGGCACTGGTGGATTCTCTCACAAACACATTTTGCACGCACGCTATGCACGTGCACAAAGATTTGCACGTGCATGTGTAGGGGGACCCTCAGAGGTGTTATTCCCGCCCTGGCTTCAGTATAAGTGAGTTTGAGAGCTTATTCTCTCTTGACAACCAATTTTTATCCCATTACCTTGGATTCCATACAGTGGATCAGTGTCATATATCATGTTTTGTGTTTTGTGCGTGCGTGGCTGCGTGGCTGCGCGCGTGCGCGCGTACGTGTTTATTTCTATACATTTGCATGATTTGCTCAACTGAAGGTGGACAATTAAGGTGCTATAATGTGTGTGTGTGTGTGTGTGTGTGTGTGTGTGTGTGTGTGTGTGTGTGTGTGACGTGCGTGCATGTGTGCGTGCATGGCTGCGTGTGTGCGTGCATCTGTACTGGATTCATAATTATCTCCACCAAGCCAGGAGGCCAGGAGGCAGAGATTATGTTTTCGCCCCTTTTCGTGTGTGTGTGTGTGTGTGTGTGTGTGTGTGTGTGTGTGTGTGTGTGTGTGTGTGTGTGTGTGTGTTAGTGTGTGTGTGTGTGTGTGTGTGTGTTAGTGTGTGTGTTAGTGTGTGTGTGTTAGTGTGTGTGTGTGTGTGTGTGTGTGTGTGTGTGTGTGTGTGTGTGTGTGTGTTAGTGTGTGTGTGTAAGTGTGTGTGTTAGTGTGTGTGTTAGTGTGTGTGTGTGATAGTGTTAGTGTGTGTGTGTTAGTGTGTGTGTGTGTGTGTGTGTGTGTGTGTGTTAGTGTGTGTGTGTGTGTGTGTGTGTGTGTGTGTGTTAGTGTGTGTGTGTGTGTGTGTGTGTGTGTGTGTGTGTGTGTGTGTGTGTGTGTGTGTGTGTGTGTGTGTGTGTGTGTGTGTGTGTGTGTGTGTGTGTTAGTGTGTGTGTGTGTGTGTGTGTGTGTGTAAGTGGGTGCAAGTCTGGAACTAATCTTGCATACCACTGGACCTCACAGAAATTGCTTGCTCAGGGTGGTGTGGTACAATGACAGTGTCTTGAGACAACTTGTTGCGATTTGGCATTATAATAACATTTTTGTGAATTTAAAATGAACCAATCAAACCTTTTGTGCACACTGCCAGTATGCCAAAGAAGACAAGAATCATTCAAATCAGTCTCATGGTGATGTTATACCAGACCGTTTTATATTTTGGTCTAGACTCTATGGGCTGTATTTTGCGTGTCTTAAGTACCAGGTCTTATTCCCTAACTTGAGTAAAGTAAAGACCTGGAGGCGTGCGTGGTCAATGCTCTTTGGCCACTCAGAATAGCCAAATGGCATTGATCACGCCTCCAGGTCTTTAGTTTACTCAAGTTAGGGAATAAGACCTGGTACTTAAGACACGCAAAATACAGCCCTAGATCTTGAACCGTATGTGAAACAATTAAAATATATTTTTCCTGGATTTCCAGCTGCCATCTCCCCATATATGCAATTGGAGATTATGTCATGCAATAGACATGTCTACTGTATCAGTCAGATTGTTCATTTTCCTTGCTAATTGACTTTAATTGCCTAGGCCTACTGTATTGCAAATACGTTTGTACAAGAATGCAACAACCATGAAGACGTTGTCAGATCGACCCCAAATCACACATCAAGGGGCCTCTAAACAACACAGAGACAAAATCAACCGACAGTAACTCTTTCACTTGTTGCCGAAATCTATTAGAAAATTAGGCTTCCGAAATTAGTAGGAGAGGCTTATTTTGTACAAACACACCATATATCATGAACACAACATCCAATCAACCCTAAATTGTGGCATATACTGTATATCCCATTCTGACCGGGCACACATTTTGGTGTTGGCATCATGTCGTGCTTTAGCTATTGAAAAATAGCAGATCTACAAGCTCATATCGCGCCACCGAGTGGCGCGATACGAGCTTGTAGGTCTGCTATTTTTTTTTTTAATCGAAGAACGACTGACATTTTTAGTCGTGTGTCCAGTGGAAAGCTCGTATGAATCTGATCTCAGGTCAGAATGGGATATATAGTGTACCTTCAAAAGCACTTGCACAAATATACGCATGTTTCTGTTTCTGAAAGCCGCCATTACTCACTCCGTCCATGTAGCTACGTACAGGTTCAAGAATGTCCACGCATCATCCAGATGTCTGATATTGGTTTTATTTGTCATGCGACTTTCAACTCCTCCAGTCACCAAGACACCGTGAAAACTATAATAAAGAAACAATGACATTCTGTTCAGTTTTTGAGTCCATACACATTGTAAACAGTAATTAGAGAGTCCACACATATGCATTCAGATGATCAAATAAAGTCCATATTTCTACATTACAGCAACATTAGGCAATTCACAACAAACACAACATTACACTCAAAAGAACACAATAAAGAATATGTACCGTGTGCGCCTTTGAACCATGTGCAGATTACTTAATATTTGTCTCTCTCTGACGTTCCCAAAAAATACAACTTCTCTCCAAGGACTGTCTAAAGAGGACGGGACGCGAAGACCGTAAGGGTGCCGCCATGTTGCTCACATGGTGGTCCATGGAAGGAAAGAAACATGCGCAGTTGAGACCAAGGAAGCTGAACGAGGAAGTGTTGGCTGCATAAAGCCCATTGCGCATGTTTCTTTCCTTCCATGGAGCACCATGTGAGCAACATGGCGGCGCCCTTACGGTCTTCGCGTCCCGTCCTCTTTTAGACAGTCCTTGCTTCTCTCCAGGAACTCAGTTCAACCTCTGACCCCTTACTGACAGGTGACGTCATGTGAGTGACCTCCTGACACTCTAATCATGTGACTCCCTTTGCATAGGGTGCATTTATACCTTGTGAAATATATTATTTTAACATATTTATTGCCATTTTTAATTATGTTTATTCATAATGAAATCAACCTTTTTATCCAAGTATGATCATAAGTGTTGCATAAACCAAAACCATATTTAATATAATTTAAGTTTTTATACAGACAGTTACAGTCCATCTAAAAAGTCAATTTCAAGTGTTAAAGTGACACTTCAACCTTTTTGCAAAACAATATATGTTAATGACGTTTAGAAGCTTTAGATCACTTTCCTGGGGGTCTTTATGTGTGTAATATGTGGTTTTAGTTATTTTAGATTGTAGCAGTGAGCACAGTGTCTCTGATGTCATGGACACTGGTCTCACTACCTTCCTGGACTACAATTCCCATAATTATTTGGTGCACTGCTCCTCCTTGTGGATAGGGGGAGAGCTGTCTTACTGAGAGAACATGTAGTCCAGGAAGGAAGTGAGCCCAGTGTCCATGACATCAGAGACAACAGGCTCACTGCTACAATCTAAAATATCTAAAACCACATATTACACACATAAAGATCTCCAGGAAAGTGTTCTAAAGCTTCTAAACGTCATTAACATATATTTCTTTGCAAAAAGGGTGAAGTGTCCCTTTAATATTGTAACCTCGACACAGCATAACATCAGAAATGATGCCAGAACGTTCGCATTATGTTCAATCACCGCAGATGCCGCCTAGATTCAGAGAAAACGGCCCAGAAACCTCTCGTATGGTTAAAATCATTAGACTTACTCATCCATGGCTAGGCAACCCGGCCTGGCGGAGATATTCATTCATTTTATTTATTTATTCAGTTTGATTTATTCTCTAAATAAAGTAATTAAACTCATTTTCAGTGTCGTCGAGTAATACGATATCATATAAAAAAACATCACAATACATCAGAAGATCAGGAAAAGGAAAACAAAAGGTATACAATTACACAGGTTACAAATAGAAGCCAAGACAAATTTCAAAACGATCTAAAAACAGTTACATATTGTATTGTGGGGATCTGTATGCTCTTTTAAAACAGCTGAGGGGTACCAACCAATGTTAGTTTGCAGGTCATTCCATGTATTAGGGCAACAGAAGCCAAAAGCAGATCTACAGTATACCAAGTTCAGAGTTAACTTTTGGTACCTTGAATTTGGGGAAATTACTTGATCTGGTGTGGTGCGCCACGAGTGCCCCCTTCTAGTTTGCAATTACAATTACTGAATTGTCAGTAGAAATAAAATCTCTTTGACAATATATAGCTGCCATAATATAGCTGCCAATAGCTCAGCTTTACATGATGATTAGTGCAGCAATGCACAGTTGAAGTGCTACCTTAGTATATTGCTTTATTATGCTGCACTAAATATCATTTTCCATTATTTTCTGTACTGAATAAACAGTCAGATTCTGTGAGACCACATTTCAGTCTCATGACAGCCACATGACAGCAGCACACCAGATCCAATTTAGCTTGGTTTTCAATGCTACTATTTTTCAACACTTTTTTCCACCAAAATGATGACCCCCTGAACCGCTTAGTTGAAAAAAAATAAAAGCTTTACTACAATTGTCAGTCTGTTGTGGCCGTGAGAAACATCAAGCATTGCGCTGAAGAGCGAGCTAGCTTGTGACTTTGACGCTCTCACACGTCTCTACAGTGAGCTACTGTACAGGTGACCTCTGACCTTTCCCCATGGGTCACCTGAGGGAGACAATGTCAAGACCCCCTGACCTTTGGTGTCTGACCCCCTGACCGTTGGTTGACAGGCCAATAATATTTCCTCTCTGATGATGGCACAGATGTAACAGTGCTGTATCGTTAATCCAATGATTGACAAGTACAGACAGAAGGAATCCCTAAATACAAAGGGAAGACCGTGGGGCGGCGGTGGCTCAGGGGTAGAGTGCCTGGATGGTAACCGTAAGGTTGCCAGTTCGAACCCGGGCTCCCCCACAGTTACTGTCGAAGTGTCCTTGAGCAAGACACTGAACCCTAATTGCTCCCGATGTGCTAGTTGGTGCCTTGCATGGTTTCCGCTGCCATCGGTGTATGAATGTGTGTGTGAATGGGTGAATGTAATGCACAATCTATGTAAAGCGCCTTGGATAAAGGCGCTATATAAATGCACCATTTACCATTTACATCATGGCACATAACAACTAGTAACTACACCAAGGGGTCTAATGTCACCTCATAAACACATTAAAAACTGGATTTCTTCTTTTAAAACAAAGAACCCACACACCGAGCTGTAGATTAAACTTCTTCTTAAAGCATACAAAAACAACAAATTGCATCTGTATAGCCTATAGAGATGTTTATGTAATCACAGTCGTATAGTCCACACCCATATAGGGCTTCATATGGGGCTGAAGATATTGACAAGCACTGACACATACTGGCACACGCCATATACACACACAGACACATGCGTTTGGGCAATTGGGGAATGCTATTAATACATTGACAGGCAAACATATGCATGCGACGCATGAAAACACAAGTGGGGTCGTGCTATTAATATGCTAGGGAAACACACACACACACACACACACACACACTCTATGTTCTCAAACACATGTGCACTTGCTGGAATACACACAATAACACAAGTGTTAACCAACAGGTGACACTAAAAATAAACCGGCCTGCCTTCATATACTGAAACCTGTACAAAGAGCTGCTGTATTCCCGTAAGGAAACAAATGTGCACTATTAATATACTATACTGGCACCAAACACGTCAACGCTCTCTCACACACACGCATGCACGCACGCACGCAGGCACAGCCGCACACATGCACACGCACACACACACACACACGCGCTGGTCTGCGTACATACACTACATGCAGATGCTACAAAAGACCTGCTGTTTACACTCAAAAGAAACAACTGTGCACTATGAATATCTTGCACTTTAGGCATTCAGAGGATATATAAGCTGTAATCTTTCATCATGATAAAAACTCTCAAGATAATTTTATTGTGGTGAATTTCGGCTTAATCATGAATATCTCACTCACGCCTTGAAAAAGTTGAGTAGCTCGACTATAAACAGTGTTTTTTACCTTCTGAGAGAGTGTTTAGTACCAGTGGGTATTTTATTCTCACACCTCTAAAGCCCCCAAAAATACTGACTTTCTTTCCACTTCATTTAGAAAAGGACCAAGGTTTGGCACGTCTTACTCTCTAGGAGGCCACAAGGGCAGCAGTACTGTTTGATGACAGAGAAGTGCTACTGTAACTGGTTTAAAGTAGTACAAATAAAGTATAATAATATAAATAACGCCAAATAACTCCAGTTGGACTTAATTTTTATTTAAGACTCACACAGTGTTGCTGTTTTCTATTTATTTGTGCAGAGGGGACATTGTAATTCATGATTACCTTATTTGATTCGTTTTTTAATTAAAGGAGAATTCCATGCTAGAATGCTTTCTTATCTTTCTTGCCTTTCTTTGTAGTTGTTACGTCCCCACCAAAGAGGTCCAGGTGTTTTTTTGTGCAAAAACTCCTTATTGGCTATTTTCCCTACCATAAGCCCTCAATGAATTGCATTGCATTGAATGGGAATTGAATGGGGCTATGGGGTGTTATGCTAGTTCGCTTATTTCCATCGAAAGAAGTAGTAAAGTGTGCCGCTTGGGATATTATTTACATTATGAAGAGAGGATATATACAAAGAAATTATAATTTTGAGTGATGGAAATAAGCAAATTAGCACAACACCCCATAGCCCCATTCAATTCCCATTCAATTCAATGCAATTCATTTAGGGCTTATGGTAGGGGAAATAGCCAATAAGGAGCTTTTGCACAAAATAACACCTGGACCTCTTTGGTGGGGACGTAACAACTACAAAGAAAGGTAAGAAAGCCTTTTAGTATGGAATTCTCCTTTAATGCTGTAACTGTACTGTAACAAAACAAGTCTTTAAGTTTCTGGGCATTTACATAATTGGGCATATAACTAATTGAACCATGTGAATGCTTCGTGAATCACAATTATTTTGGCCAGGAGACATGGCCATGACATTTTCTTCTTTTTTTCATCCCATGATTTTTGCAACCCATTCCTTTCAGCCATAGTGTCAATTAGCTTATCTAATGTAATCCTGGGCGCTACACTATTAATGCGTCCGACATTACATTTCTATATCCTACTTGGCACACACTGGATGCACACGCACGCACACACACACACACACACACACACACACAGTATGCACTAGGCAGGCACACACAAGAAAGAGATTGATACTCCAGCTGTTCGGAAGCAGAAGGACAGAATGTCCCCAACAGCTGTGAATTCCTCTAGATGTAAGGATGAGGGACAGAGATGAGTAGAGAGAGGGAGAGAGAGAGAGAGAGAGAGAGAGGGAGAGAGAGAGAGAGAGAGAGAGAGAGAGAGAGGGAGAGAGGGATAGATGGAGGGCCATAGTGAAGGTTTCTGGCGCGGAGGAGAAGCTGCTCATGCCGTTACAGTTGTCGACGTGCAAGTGGGTGGGTCTGTTTTCAAAGTGGTCCGTTTCAGCTGTGGACAATGGATTTGCCCTGAGAGCAAATGCCTCTTGTTGTTGTCGACCATGGGGCCAACGAACGTCAGCCAGAACTCATGATGCTCATAATGGAATGAATAATGTTCATAAGCCTGTCACTAATAATCATTTTTATAATCCATTAACCCATTCTGACCTGAGAGCTCATATCGCGCCACTCGGTGGCGCGATATGAGCTTGTAGATCTGCTATTTTTCAATAGCTAAAGCATAACATGATGCGGACACCAAAATGGGTGCCCGGTCAGAATGGGTTAATCTGTTGATTATTTGGTTTTATAACTCAATGATTATTTAATGTTATTCGCCGCTTAAAGTCTCAAAAATATTTGGTCCCCAACTTTTTTCCCCCTCTACACCAAATCTCTTAGCTGAAAATAGCAGATTATAGAAGCTCAAAACACGTTCCATTGAAATGTGTTGTGAGCTTGTAGATCAGTTTAGTTTTTTTTTGTTGCAGAATGTATATTACAGTATAACGTGACCAGAATAGGGATGCTAGGGTTCGTGAGGTTAATTTAGAATCATAACATGATGGTAAAAATAATGTCATGAGGTAATACAGTAAATTATTGAAAATTTGTTTTTTTGCTTCATTTAGATAGTAGATATAATAATAATAATAAAACTTTATTTGTATAGCACCTTTCATGACATGAAATGCAGCTCAAAGTGCTTTACAGAACAATGGAGAATAAAAGAAAAGCAAGGCAACGACATTAAAAAAAACAAGCAGTAATGCAATACAGTGAGGACATAAATAACAAAAAATAAAAAATAAAAATAAAAGATCAATTAAAAGCAATGTTGTAGAAGTGGGTCTTGAGCTGAGCTTTAAAAATGTCTACAGAGGCTGCCTGACGAAGGTACAGTGGGAGCTTGTTCCATGCCGACGGCCCGTAGAAGCAAAAAGCTGCTTCCCCGTATTTTTTAGTTGCCATTTTTTTAGGCAAAGCGAGCAGGCCAGCAGTGGAAGACCTTAGGGGGCGGTTTGGGACATATTTAGGCAGGCAGTCATGTAGGTAGGAAGGTGCGAGACCATTGAGAGCTTTATAGACAAGTATATATAAGTATATATGGACAGGAAACTCATGCCAGAAGGTAGAATGCCGGTCTCCAGTCAGAATTGACCCAGGAACATTGTTCTCATGTACATTGTCAACACGCTATCCAGTCATCTTACTGTACCAACGTGCCCCAGATTGAAGATTTTGTTTCCACTCGCTCTCTACCTTTCTCATACGCTCTGCTTTGTTGCACATTAGGGATGCACCGATCCGATACTCGTATCGGAGATCGGCGCCGATCCAGGCTAAAATTCTAGATCGGGTATCGGTGGCAAATGGGCCGATCCATTATAGGATCCGTTCCGATCCGATCTGATCCGATCCGATCCGATCCAATCCGATAATTATGTGTAATTACAGTATGAAAACAACTCTACCTCCTCTGTGACACAGCAGTGTAGTATTGACAGTATAACATGTGGAATGCAGCCAGGCTAGCCTGCTCAATACATTAACCTGGTCTAATTGTTGCACAGTTATTTAATAAATAATTCAGTGCATTTATATCTGTGTTTGTTGCATTTTGTTTTACAAAGTTGGGAAAGTAATGTTTAAGTCAAGCCTTGATGTTGCCTTAACACAAAATAATGATTCCAGACTCCACACAGTGAGCCATATACAGCTTAATAGGTTATTACGTTTCTTTGTGGGGGGTATCGGATCGGTACTCTGTATCGGCAGATACTGGACCCCCATGTATCGAAATCGGTATCGAATGCCAAAAAGCCGGATCGGTGCATCCCTATTGCACATACCATATAATCCAGTATCAACCCGTAGCCTAGCCACAAGTATTTATGTATGCAAATAGTAACTAGCACTTAACCTAATGTGAGACTTCCATCCAGACCTATACCCGATCCAATAACAAAGTAAGGTTCACACAGACAGTCATATAACCAAACCAACAATAAACAGAGTATTCTTCGGGGGCCATGGAGTGGATATAAATACAACTTAAGACATATGTACTGTAAAAAAAACAAGCCAATGAAGCCATTCAACCAAAATAGAAGCGTCTGCTTGCCTAAATGAACCAAGAGGATGTTATGGTGAAGACTAACTTTAGAAATAGGAAGTCAATGCTGCTATATGTGAGCGTATGTGTGTGTGTGGTGCATGTTTCTATGTGTTTGCGTGTGGATATAGTGCATGCTGTGTGTGTGTTATTGCAGCAGTCTCCAAAAAGAGGATGATGGTTGTGAAACGCATATGCTATTACAGAAACCAGAAGTTTGTCTCCTGCCTATTTTTAGCAGCACAATGCTGAAATGTGAGAAGAGGCCCCGGCCAGGCCAGGAGAAGATGATTTCAATGTGAGAGGCCCCGGCCAGGCCAGGAGAAGATGATTTCATGCCTTTTACATTCTAAGATCGTATCGCGTTGTTTGCATTTCATCATTGCATCTCACTGCAGAACAATGGCAACGCAAAGGAAGATTAACTCAAATAACATTTGAGTGAATCTATATCAAAATACCGGTTAGCTTGTGAGCTTGTAGATCAGTTTAGTTTCTTTTTGTTGCAGAATGTATATTACAGTATAACGTGACCAGAATAGGGATGCTAGGGTTCGTGAGGTTAATTTAGAATCATAACATGATGGTAAAATAATGTCATGAGGTAATACAGTAAATTATTGAAAATTAGTTTTTTTGCTTCATTTAGATAGTAGATATTATGGACAGGAAACTGATGCCAGAAGGTAGAATGCACCTACACAACGCCTATTTGTTGCTTTGTTGCACCTATCTATAGTACAGAACAAT
This sequence comes from Protomyctophum parallelum, assembly GCF_964188405.1. Lineage (NCBI taxonomy): Eukaryota > Metazoa > Chordata > Actinopteri > Myctophiformes > Myctophidae > Protomyctophum > Protomyctophum parallelum. Next base: position 49,039,174 of record NC_139703.1, on the reverse strand, counting down.
GGCAGCGCAAAGGAAGATTAACTCAAATAACATTTGAGTGAATCTATATCAAAATACCGGGTTACAGAATTAATTATTTGTGAATGTGAATGTGATGTCATGGCAAAGCCCAAGCCAGTGAGCAAATGTCGTGTCCTGCCAACTGCCAAGGCCTTTAACCCATTCTGAACGGGCACCCATTTTGGTGTTGGCATCATGTTGTGCTTTAGCTATTGAAAAATAGCAGATCTACAAGCTCATAGCGCGCCACCGAGTGGCGCGATACGAGCTTGTAGGTCTGCTATTTTTAGAAAAATCGAAGAACGACTGAATTTTTTTAGAATCTGATCTCAGGTCAGAATGGGTTCATCAGACCCAGTGTTTGTCCGGCGGAAACCTCGTATGAATCTGATCTCAGGTCAGAATGTGTTAATTGAAACCTTGCTGGGTCAAGGTGAAAGAAACCCTAACTGTTCTCTCTCTGAATGCATTATGCATTGAGGGTCCTGTGTCCAGTCAGTGCGATACTGAATGAGTTACAATGTTTTCCCCACATGCAAAATCACTGATGTTGTGGATGGACTTATTGAGCAGGCAGGACAAAGAAGAACACAAGGCAACACAGAGCCAGTAAGTGTTGACGCGTGTTTGTGTGTGTGTGTGTGTGTGTGTGTGTGTGTGTGTGTGTGTGTGTGTGTGTGTGTGTGTGTGTGTGTGTGTGTGTGCGTGTGCGTGTGCGTGACTGCGTGTGTTAAGTAAAACATTTTAGAGTCTGTGCTTTACTTGAGTATTTGTATTTTTGGATACTTTATTGTGGAGACTTTAACTCCTCACTACATTTCTAAGACAAATATTGTACTTTTGACTCCACTGCATTTCTCGGAAGGGAAAAATACTTTCACTTGTAGTAAGTGGAGTAATATTTGACCGGTAGTGGACTATACTTTGACTGAAGTACTAGGTGGGGTGAGCACTTTCTTTGCCCACCACTGCTCATCACACATCCACTTGTGAATGTGGTGCAGATAGATTGTGTTGTGAATGTGGTGCAGATAGATTGTGTTGTGAATGTGGTGCAGATAGATTGTGTTGTGAATGTGGTGCAGATAGATTGTGTTGTGAATGTGAATGTGGTGCAGATAGTTTGTGTTGTGAATGTGGTGCAGATAGTTTGTGTTGTGAATGTGGTGCAGATAGTTTGTGTTGTGAATGTGGTGCAGATAGATTGTGTTGTGAATGTGAATGTGGTGCAGATAGATTGTGTTGTGAATGTGGTGCAGATAGATTGTGTTGTGAATGTGGTGCAGATAGATTGTGTTGTGAATGTGAATGTGGTGCAGATAGTTTGTGTTGTGAATGTGGTGCAGATAGATTGTGTTGCAATAGGTTCTCTGGTGCGTTTCCTGGGTAAAACACCGCAGGTGGGTGGTTTCTGTTTAGATGACAAAGAAAACCAACTTCATGATCGTTTCCTATCTGGAGTTCCTTAAGCAGGCCTATTTGGCAATTGCGCTTGCCAAATAGGCGTATCGACAGTAACCCCTTCTAACACATGTTTCTTAAACCTGGTGTCCCAATTTGGGGCTTGTCATTACTTTTATAGACGCTATCGAGCTATCATCCCGATTCTAAGGCCTATCATACTCCAGTTTTAGGTGATAAGGTGACCACCGAAAACTACAACATGACATCACGGCGCGGTGATAAGCGACTCACAGCTAACCCCAACACATCTCTCTGTTTTTACTAAAACTACAACATGACATCACGGCGCGGTGATAAGCGACTCACAGCTAACCCCAACACATCTCTCTGTTTTTACTAAAACTACAACATGACGTCACGGCGCGGTGATAAGCGACTCACAGCTAACCCCAACACATCTCTCTGTTTTTACTAAAACTACAACATGACGTCACGGCGCGGTGATGAGCGACTCACAGCTAACCCCAACACATCTCTCTGTTTTTACTAAAACTACAACATGACATCACGGCGCGGTGATGAGCGACTCACAGCTAACCCCAACACATCTCTCTGTTTTTACCAACCATCTTTCGGGGGTCACCTTTTCACGTAAAAATAGTGAAAAATTGAGTATGAATAAAGGCCTTAAAACAATTATAACACAGATTAGGGTTAAGGGTTAAGTTAAGGGGGGCACAGTGGTACAGTCGGTATAGTGCTGTCGCCTCACAGCTAGCTAGGGTTCGATTCCCGCTCGGGACGCTGTGGGCGCTGGCGGCGTGCTCCCTCCTCCGTGTCATCAGTGCCCATACCCAAGGTGGGGTTGGCAAAAGGGCCTTTCTGTGTGGAGTTTGCATGTTCTCCCCGTGTCCCCTAGGGTAGATACCCTCACAAAAAACATGCAGTAATCCTGGTCTCTAAACTACCCCCCCTGGCCAGCCGGGGCGCCTGATGGAGGGGAAAGGATCTAGTTGGAATAACGTGTTCCTTCCACGCACTACGTCCGGCCCAAGGAAGCTGGTCCGGCCGGGGAAATTCCCCCCTGTCAGGTGAAAAGAAGCAGCTTGGACTCCTCATGCATAGAAGGAAGCATGAGGTCAGTCCGCTGCCCCCCCCCCAGGTTGGCAGAGGAAGTGTAGCGCCCAGGATTACATTAGATAATTGACACTGGATGGAAAAAATGGGTTGCAAAATTGTGGCATAAAAATTATAAAAGAGAAATTGGGTAAAGTTTCGGCATTTTTCTTCAGGGTCAAGTTTAGAGGAAGAGGTATGTTTTAGGGATTAGAGATCAGCGGATGAGCTTTTCTGTCACCCGAATCCGCGTGTGCATAATCATAATCCGCCTGTTATCCGACCGCAATTAATTAATTAATCCAATGTATTAATCCGCACCACCCGCAATCTGCTGCGCAGGGAAGCGCCCAGCGTATATACAGTATAGCCAATCTACAGTACAAGCTCACAACGTGTCGATGCGACGCGCTGTGAGCTTGTAGATCGGTTATTTAAACGTACTTGTACAAACAATGTCCCTCACCACTCTCTCGACAGTTCGCCAATGTTCTCGCCGTCCACGTTCTCACATTGCAACGTATTTGCATACAGCATATCCAGCTGTCATCGGCAGGGTAAAGAACTTAATCACTCCCAGTCCCACGCCAAACCTATATTCCTCCCTTCTGTTTTACTTAATAGTTTGAAGTTTCTCTCAGACTCACTAGCTGCAACTTTAGCATAGCTGCCTGTAGGAGACCACTGTGTTGTTGTTGTTGTTCAACAGGACCCAACTTCATAGGCGGCTAATTTGTGCCAGATCATGGAAAACTATGTAATTCAAATACTACTAACGCACGCGTTTTAAAAGCTATAATAAGCATATAGATAGATGCCATTAATTTATTTCCCGCATTATTTCACCCGCGGTTTATCCAATATTAATTTATAATAATATTGAATTGACCCAAATCCACCCTAAACTGCGGTTACCCGCAGCAACCACGGCTAAATCCGCCACCTGGGCGGCGGCGGTGGCTCAGGGGTAGAGTGGCTGGATGGTAACCGCAAGGTTGCCAGTTCGAACCCTGTGGGCTCCCCCAGAGTTACTGTCGAAGTGTCCTTGAGCAAGACACTGAACCCCTAATTGCTCCCGATGTGCTAGTCGGTGCCTTGCATGGTTTCTGCTGCCATTAGTGTATGAATGTGTGTGTGAATGGGTGAATGTAATGCACAATCTCTGTAAAGCGCCTTGGATAAATGTGCTATATAAATGCACCATTTACCACCCGTTGGTCTCTATTAGCCCATTCTGACCGGGCACCCATTTTGGTGTCGGCATCATGTTATGCTTTAGCTATTGAAAAATAGCAGATCTACAAGCTCATATCGCGCCACCGAATTTTTTTTAGAATCTGATCTCAGGTCAGAATTTGGTTAATCAGACCAGTGTGTGTCCGGCGGAAACCTCGTGTGAATCTGATCTCAGGTCAGAATGGGTTTAAGTGCCTTCTTGCACCAGGGCAATTCATTGGTGGGTAATTAATTGAAAGAGGGTTGAGTGCTGCTCTTTGACTTCCAACGCCCTGATTTGACCTGGTGTTCTTGGGGATGGAAACAGAACGCTGTTCCATCGGTTGATTAAGTGTTACTGGAGATGCTCCACATTGGTTTCCTCGGGTTACAAACGTCAAAGTCTCGACCTGGCAAAGGTAGGATTCCTGACTGTGACACCAGGAGAGATTTACAGACACAGAACACAGATAATCTGACTCGCTGTTGTTGTAAACCACTGGCTGGGCCCCAAACGTGTGCCAACTCCGAGGTACAATGGTAAATAAATGGTAAATGGTGCATTTATATAGCACCTTTATCCAAGGCGCTTTACAGAGATTGTGCATTACATTCACCCATTCACACACACATTCATACACCGATGGCAGCGGAAACCATGCAAGGCACCAACCTGCACATCGGGAGCAATTAGGGGTTCAGTGTCTTGCTCAAGGACACTTCGACAGTAACTCTGGGGGAGCCCGGGTTCGAACTGGCAACCTTACGGTTACCATCCAGGCACTCTACCCCTGAGCCACCACCGCCCCTATGTATCGTGAGACCAGGTGTCCAGGTCCAGTCCAAGTCCAAATCCCAAAGTTCCGGTGCGATTTTGTGACAACTAGACATTATTATTGCATTTTATCCCAACTATACAAATTGTTATGATTTATTTTTGAGCGGTGCCTCCGCTCCGTTATGCAGCTATGTGTGTCCCTATGTCCTGTGTACGGAAAGCTGCAACATGGTAACTCTGTAATTTCTCGACCGTTTCAGACGCGAGAAGGCTGGGGGTCAATACAGTACATAGCCCAGTACAGTACAGTACAGTAACTATAACAATAAAAGTATAGTTGGCACCCCTCAGTTCACACAGGTGTGATTTTTATAATTTTTTTCAGTACACTCACATTTCCCAAATACAGAGGCAAATTATATACACCATAAAAAAAATATTTAACCACTTTCAACCTGGCGCAAAACTACTATTGCACAAAAATAGGCTAAATTGTTTTTTACGGGTGTGCCTTAGGCGCAAAAAGTGAAAACTACCGGTGTGATCCATAATCTGTCTGTCTGTCTGTCTGTCTGTCTCACTCTCTCTCCCTTTCTCACTCTCTCTCTTTCTGTGTCTCTGTCTCACACTCACAGACCCGCGTACTGTATATCTAATCTACGTCTGAGCATAGGCATGGTAACGCCCCCGCCTGCCTCTGATTGGCCTACCGACACTGCCGGCCTTACCAGACTTTCCTCCGAGGTGGATAGCTATATGCTGGACAGTCTGCCGCGAGGTTACTCCGTGGTGGAAGTATGATATAATACAAGAGAATGACAGCTTGGCACGCGCGACAGTAACCTTTATGTTTTGTAGAAGAGGCAAACTAATATATTGTTTATGCAGTTTATTTTACATGTGTACAGTGTAAACTTGAAACACTGTAAAAAAGGTCTACACTTTAACCCATTCTGACCTGAGATCAGATTCTAAAAATGTCTATTACATCCTGACAGTTTCATTATTAACCCATTCTGACCTGAGATCAGATTCTAAAAGTGTCTTCGATTTTTCAAAAATAGCAGACCTACAAGCTCGTATCGCGCCACTCGGTGGCGCGATATGAGCTTGTAGATCTGCTATTTTTCAATAGCTAAAGCACGACACGATGCTAACACCAAAATGGGTTCCCGTTCAGAATGGGTTAATTTAGAACACACCCAAATCAAATCATACAAATACGTGTTAAATCAATCAATCAATCATTCGATCAAAGCAAAACAATATTAGTTTGCCTCTTCTACAAAAATAAAAGTTACAAGTTACTGTCGACGCGCGTGCCAAGCTGTCATTCTCTTGTACTGTTTCTTACCTCAGACGGAGGACAGCCGGGTGAGACCAGCGGTGTTCTGTAGTGTTGGTATAGGCCAATCAGAGGCAGGCGGGGGCGTTACCATGTCTATGCTGGGACGTAGAATAGATATACAACGCCACAGTGACGCACGTGTGCAAAGGAACAGTGTAGCTGTAGCTATACACACCCAGAAAGTCAGCCCTTAACCCATTCTGACCTGAGATCAGATTCATACGAGGTTTCCGCCGGACACACACTGGTCTGACTAGACACCCAGCAAGTCAGCCCATAAGATGTTGCTGGTTGGGGCTATCGGGAGGAGTAATCGTACTGAAAACAGCCAGCTTACAGAATGTGATGTTATCCTCAATGTAAATAGTTCCCTACTTATTAAGCCCCCCCCCCTGTTGTTTCATGTCCTAATGGCATGTCAGTCTCACTTGACCTACAGTAATAAGAGCGTGGGAGTGCTTTCCTCTTCAGAGGAATTCTGTCAACCCCAAAACGCCTTTGCAGACCTCTCTCTCTCTCCTTCTGAGTCACTTTCACTGAGTCTGATCATGCCTGGGCCTCTGGCAGCCAGCAGGCAGCTGAATCAGACCTGGTGTGTTGTGCAGCCTACATGTGGCTGCACTGCACATGCAAAGCAGAAATTAGTTCCAGGCTGATTAATACACATCTGAAGGTTAGTGAGTTAGTGGAATACAGTACATTCCTGTAACTAATGGAAAGATTTACTCAGAGTTGGTACTGTATTGCAAAAGTTGACCGTTTAAACCATTCTGAACGGGATCCCATTTTGGTGTTAGCATCATGTTATGCTTTAGCTATTGAAAAATAGCAGATCTACAAGCTCATATCGCGCCACCGAGTGGCGCGATATGAGCTTGTAGGTCTGCTATTTTTGAAAAAATCGAAGAACAACTGACATTTTTATAATCTGATCTCAGGTCAGAATGGGTTAATCAGACCAGTGTGTGTCCATGTGGAAACCTCGTATGAATCTGATCTCAGGTCAGAATGGGTTAAACAGTGCGCCTTTTGGAAATATTGTTAATTTCATTGGAGACGACCAGTAAGAACTAATATAAATAATTTATCCTAAAATCTTCCAAGAGAGAACAGTGTGAACTTGGCTTTGATGTCAATAATGTCTTTATTGTTTCAACAATGTCTCATTGGTTCATGTAACCACTGATGTTATCGACACATTGACGTGTTAATAACCGAAGGTCAATGCAGATAGGAGTGTGTGTGTTTGTCTTATGATGTGAGATTAGTTTTGTTGTCTCTGCGAGGGCATTCCTCTTACAGTGGTGACTGTCCACAGAGGATAATGCAGTTCTACAAGGTGTACCAGTAAAGAGACCTATACTTGTCAGGAACTATGTGAGTAATGTTGATGTGGTGGCACAGTCATTCAGACATACAAGTTCAGTAAATTTCCATATTCCTTACTCTCCCCTTCCCTCCCTCCTCCCCCCCCTAGAGGGAGTACAGTAATAAGGTGTCTCCTTGCATGCTTTATCTGTCTCCTCTTTTGTATCAGAAGTGAGGCATTCCACACAAGACTATTGAACGTATGTTTATCGGTTTCAGGTGTCAGTCACGTCGCCACGTGAAACAGTATCGAGTTGTCTGTGAGCTTGCATAAATATGTTTTTGTCTCGCCAAATATGATTCATCAGAAAAGTGCTTGAGGAACTTGGGTTGATATGTTTCCACACACACACAGTATGAGTTATCATTTGCCATTGTGTCTGTTTCCCTATCTCAGAGTGAAGTTCAATGTTAGGTCATAAGAAGTGTATTAGTTGATGCACATATTTTATACTTAAACATTGCAAGGTAAAACTAAGTAGTACATACCTGCCATTGCCTCTGGATAACCTACAGATCAAAAATTCTCTTAACTTATACTGCACCTGTTTTTGGTTATGACACTTTGGTTTGATTCAGTTGCCTCACTCTTAGGAACTAAATTTAGCCTATATGTATGTACAGTACTAAAACCTGAGAGGAAGATGACAAACCAATCTAACAACCTCCTGATTCACACGCACGCACACACACACACACACACACACACACACACACACACACACACACACACAGCACCACTTATTTCAGAATTTATTTTATTTGTTTTTTCTTAATGTAACTTGTTTGGAACACAGCCAGTTAGTTCAATTGAAGCAGCAAAAGACATGAATGAAATTAAAATAGGACTATAAATATAACACAAGTTCAAATGCAGTTGTGTACACATCTAGGCATTCTACAACCATCAACCATCTTTCAGTCTCAGGCATGTTTACATGATCTCCAATGCAATCATTCAGTGATGATTTGTGCTCGCTGTTGTCTACAGGGTCAGGCCTTCCATTTGAAAACGGTGCAGCATAGCATAGGGGTAGGGGTGGATTTTGTTGTGGAAAAACACATCACAAAACAATAAATGCGATTAGAAATGTAATAAATGAAAGTTGCTAAAATGAAGGTTCCCTGGGTTTATAGGAGGATTGTCACCCAAATCACCCAAATAAATCCAAGCCCCACTCTGACACACTAATAGACACTAAAGTTCAATGTCTGTGCCAAATCCACAACATTAACAACATTTAAAAAAAAATGCATTCCTTACATTTTAACCCTTCAACAAATTGCATGATTGATCACTGACTGAAAAGCATCTCTTTCTCTCCCTCTTCTTTAGTGGATGTGACAGTCACCAATCAAGTTTTGTCATCGCTAAGTGGGGAGCAACCTATGGACCTGAGTGTCACCCAGAGGTTGGTTCGTCCTGGCCTGGACTCGGCCATGCTTGTCCCCCACCACCCCTTCTTCCTTGGACCCTTCTCTTCCCAGCCTTGCTCCCAGTTTTCTCAGCAACACTTACAGGTAAGGGCATACTATTTACAATTTACAATTTACAATTTAGGCATTTAGCAGACGCTCTTAATCCAGAGCGACTTACATTAAGCAAGAACAAAAAAGCATGGGAATACATCACAAAAAAGCATTTATCATGAAACATGCGTAAGCTAAGAAAGTAACAGTGGAATATCTATATGATGAAACTATACATCTATACTACTATGCTATACATCTGTACTATGGCGTGCTATGACTATATACAATGCAATAGTGCTGTCTACATAACATGCTATAAGTCTGTATCAGATGCTATCTAAGTCTACAGAAATGCTATCTAAGGGGGTAGGGTAAGTGCTATGGGCCATGATGGAGTCTGAAAAGGTGGGTTTTCAGACTACGGCGGAAGATTGGGAGTGATGCTGCAGTTCTGACTGCAATGGGAAGTGCATTCCACAGTTTTGGAGCCAAAAGGGAGAAGAGTTTTGGACGTGTGGAGCGTTGTCCCGGCATTTTTAGTGAGGGTACTTCCAGCTTCCCTGCAATATGAGTAAAGCTTCAAAGAATAAACGTGTCTTCGCTACTAGTGATAATAACTCCCTCAACAGCTCCCCCACCAGCCAGAACAGGTCATTCATCACTGCAGCTGAAAAAGGGCTCAGAACATGCATAGATAAATTATTAACGTTGTTTTTTTATACTTCTATAACATAAGAACAATTTATTTTTTAACGCAGCACACATGTCCACTTTAACCCATTCTGAACGGGCACCCATTTTGGTGTTAGCATCATGTTATGCTTTAGCTATTGAAAAATAGCAGATCTACAAGCTCATAGCGCGCCACCGAGTGGCGCGATACGAGCTTGTAGGTCTGCTATTTTTTGAAAATTCGAAGAACGACTGACATTTTTTAGAATCTGATCTCAGGTCAGAATGGGTTAATCAGACCAGTGTGTGTCCAGTGGAAACCTCGTATGAATCTGATCTCAGATCAGAATGGGTTAAAATCATCAAGATATAAATTATACAAGTAGTGCCAGCGGAGCCCGTTGGAGCCTCTACATCGCTGCCCGTTGGGCACTGACTGGCCTACTTGAATCGATGCAAGTTGGAAATGCATGCCCCACCCAGACAGAGCATGTGATCGGAGCGGAGCGCGGAGCGAGCGAGGAGCGGAGCGGGGGGATTTTGACGTGAGCGCGGAGCGGGTTTTTAAATGTGTCAGATTGACTTCCGGAGCAAGAACTGTCCTCCGCTCCGAGCCGCTCCGAGCCGCTCAATGCACACGGCACGGCTAATTTACATGCGGTCTGAAACGAAGGCCTTCAGGTTTAATTAGCCAATTTCAGGAAAACAGCATTTTATTTTTCCCCCGTCATTTCTTTCTGCTGAGCGGAGCGGGCATCTGAGTGTAGCCTCGGAGCGAGCACGGAGCGGGGAGCGCTCCATGCGTAAATGAAGGTGAGCGCTGAGCGAGCGAGGAGCGGCGTGGGGGGAGATGAACGTGAGCGCGGAGCGAGCGTAACAAAAGCCGTCGAGAGCGAAGAGCGGAATTATCGGCTGCTCCGCTCCGCTCACATGCTCTGCACCCAGATAATATTTGTCCGTGTCCCTTTTATGCCCATATATGGAGTTCCTTGTCAGGCATGCCCAAATATGGAGTCTATGCAGACGTCAGAATGATGTCAGAGTGATGTCAGAACAGGCCAGCTCCATATATGGACACTGGGCAGGGGACCTGGGCAGAGGGCCTTTTTGGTTCTGGACAACCGTGGGTCCGACCGACTCGACACCGTCGAGCACTGCATCCCCCGTGGTGGGGTTGAATCATAGAGTATATATATTTATAGAGAAGACACCCGAGTTCTCCTCCCATCCACTTGCATTGAGTTGCTCAAAAGCGCATGAGGCGGATTCACTCCTCCTTCCGGGTAGGAACAGAGTGCATTCTGGGACGGATTGCAATGGTGAGTGGCCCCAAACACATGAACGCGCTGCCGTTAAACGCGCACGAGCGTCGTCCGTCGTGAACGTGTACAATGATAGTCAACGGACAGCGCGTTCATGTGTTTTGGGGCCAGGCTGCAATACCTTCATTCGGCCACTATGTCCATTTCGCCTCAAGATTTCCTCTGGGTGCCTTCTCTATAAATATATATACTATAAGGGTGGAACGCGTGTGTCGAATTTGAAGTCGGTTTGGACGAATGGTTCTCGAGTTACGTGGATTACAGACGTACTGTACAGTACAGACGTACACACAGAGACTTGGTGCATTTATAGTTAGATAAGAATGAATACATTAGTGAATCAATCACAGCTAAAAAGCTGCTTTTTAGATAGCCTTCACCATTAGGGTATTGCAGGTAGGTGACCAGTTTAATTTGATGTTGACTGAATGGAGTCGCCCAGGCTTCTCCCTCTACACCGAATCTGTTTGTTGAAAAATAGTCGATCTACAAGATCCCAACGCAATGTTCTGATCTGCTATTGTTTTCTGAATGTTTGCCTATTTTGGACAAATGTTCGCCTGTTATGACCCCAAAATTGTGGTTAATTAATAATTGTATCACTCTCTTCAACAGGCCGAAGTCAGAAATCAGTTGTATTTTAGAAAGTGACCACTTTAGTAGTAGGAGCAATGGTCAAGAAGGGTCTCATGGGAATGTTTTCCAGTTTATGGTTTATGGAATTCCCATATCCTCCCACTGCAGATCTGGGACTGGCTGAATAGTTGAATCATTCAGGATGTGAATTCTTTAAGTGCAAGACCGATTTTAAGCAAACCAATAGAAGTTTTCAAGTTTCAACATAATAATAATAATAATAAATTGTATTTATTCAGGGCACTCAAGGTCGCCGTACAACAAGATAAAAACAGTTAATACAAAACACAGTTAAAAGCACTAGCAACAAAGTACAGCTTGCAGCACAAAACACAGAGGTCACACAGAACATACTGTACTACTAAGAGCTCCATGAACATACTGTATAGCAACAATAGATTGCATTCAGATTGAATAAAGCACCATTCTGAGTTAATGGTTAATGGATGTAGCCTAATGGTGTGATAGCCCGTAAATCCATAATATCCGTGTATGCGTTAGTTAAGCCTTTCTGAATGGGCGGTCTCGTGCATACACCCTATGCTGTTGGGCTGTTGTGGCTCACAAGTTCAGCACCTATTTTACTTTGTGTCTTTTCAGTATAACTTTGAACAAAGGCAAAGAGAGATGGACCGCGAGAACACAGAGGAACTTCAACAGCTGATGCACAAGAGCAAGAAGGAGCAAAGTAAGTAATGCGTGTTAACTTAACGTCCTCCTTAACGTTAATGTTGTGGTTTAGGTTTAGGTTTCTGTGGAACACCACATTATGTGAAACTTAAGCTGGCCGAGGCTTAATGCAGGTGTCATTCCTGTCAAGGGAAAACAGGCAGTGTTTTGAACAGTGTCATCATTATTCTCTGTGACTGATGTGTGTTGTTGACTCAGGGTTTGGAGGAATGAAGATGGTTTTCCTGATTCCTGATAGGATGATTGTTTTTCTCATTGACTGGTGCAGGTGCAGTAGCCAGTCCACTGGTGAGGCAGAAACTGAGGAAGGTATTGATGATGAAGAAGCATGCTGCTCTGGAGAGGAGCACGCCCCCCAACCACAACAGCTCTAACAGCAGGAGCATTCCGACAGGAATGTGGATGTAGGTGGATGCGGATTTATGCAGGATGTGCAGTATGTATGTGGGTTGATGTACAGTAGGTGAATGTGGATATTCAGTGGATGTACCTGTAGGTCCATCACACGCAGATCAGATCATAACCCTGAATAAGGCCTTTTGTTTGTAGGTGAACATGGATGCAGATCAATGTGAGATTAGGGTTGTCACAATTCAAAAAAAATCAAATTTGTAATTTTGGATTAGTGTTTCTCCATTTATATCCCCCCTGCTGGTATTTGTTTCGCCTCCTCCCCGCCTGATCTTCTCTTAAAGGACCACTTCACCACTTTTCAACCTATCTTCATATAATGGGTCCTCACTAATAATCATGAAAAAATGTCACGATTCTTTTCGACTCAGTCTGTGTCTCATAGGAGGGCTGTGGGCAGTTTAGAAACTGTCTTCCAGTGACATCATCATTAGGCAGATTTTTTTTTAAACAAGATTTTTTTACAAAGATATTAAATTTTTCATTATCGTGAGAACGATGGGTTCCATTTTCGCATTGCAACTTTTCAGGACTAGAAAGCCTGCAGTTTCTATTAGCTTGTATTCCCCATCGATGATGTCACTGGAAGACGGTTTCTGAACTGCCCACAGCCCTCCTATGAGACACAGACTGAGTAGAAAAAAACTGCACCATTTTTTCATGATTATTAGTGAGGACCTACTATATGAAGATAGGTTGAAAAGTGGTGAAGTGGTCCTTTAAGCGCAATACATACTCCTGTCCTTCCGTTCAGAAAGGATTCACAAACTATAGTTTGGCGAGTCAGGACGTTCCGAGCAAAGGTTCTGGGACCGCCCTTCCTAAACTAGGAATGATATCAAATTAAATTTGTAGCTATACCACCTCCCACTCAACAAAGAAAAGTTTGGTCGTCAGAAGGAGTATACTGTATTGTGTTTTAGCCAATTGTATGGTGGGGAAAAATAAATGAAAGCAAGCATTTAAGTGACAAAACAAATGTCCATGCTGTAGCCGACTCTTTGTTGGTCCCTGTTGGATTGCTGTATTGTATTCTGCACTCTTTTCCATATAATACACCATGGCCACTCTTTTCCATATAATACACCATGGCCACTCTTTTCCATATAATACACCATGGCCACTCTTTTCCATATAATACACCATGGCCACTCTTTTCCATATAATACACCATGGCCACTCTTTTCCATATAATACACCATGGCCACTTCCAGAGATCGTTGAAGAATTGAAATCCACCTGAAATCTGTTTTTGGTGTTCCTTACACATCAGGGGGTTCTCAACGTTTTTGGCTGGGGACCCCCGGAAATTCTTGGGCCATGTCTCGCACCATGGCCCAATTGGATTTGAGACGCTATTTGCTGGTAGAGAACGCTGGATTAAATCATTAATCTGTGTTGTAGTCGTATGTAGAGCCATGGTATGAGGCACCAAGCTGTGTCAGTTCAGAGCCATCTCTTCAGATAATTACATTTGAATGTCACTAGTTGTCACTGCATTATAAACTCCACTAATGTGTAGTGAATAGTGTTATAGTATGGAAAAGACTCTAGTTTGATAAAGCTCCTAATGTTTGAACATGTGGCGTTTACATTCTTGTATTTCTGTTAATAGAATTAATACAAAACTGATAGTCTGGTTTTGTCATCGCTACAAAACTAATTTGTTTGAGAATCATAACATGCCTAGAAGAGATTATAGAAAATAGGCTAAGATGAACCAAAAATCTTGTTCATCTTGTTTTGTTTTGTTCTTTGCATGGCATAGTTCTACAAATCTACAAAAACCTTAAATACACTGCCAAGTTTTAAGTTTCAATCAGACATTTCCTTTTAAAACAAATTTAGACGGAAGTAGACCTTCATTTGTAATTTATGCTGGAAAACAAGCCATGTTTGATGGTTAACACAATTGAATAAATCAGGTTTATTGTTAGTTTTCTCTGTGGCGGCCACTATTGCACACATGGAATAGTTTTTTGAGGAAATAGTGCCACACAGAGACTCCAGCATGCTCAGTAGAACCACAATGCATACAAAACAGAATGGTATGCAGAAATGTTACTGTTTTACTGGATACCTTGTTAACGCCAACCATCTCCCCCCACTTATTTAATCCTTGATGTTATTATTGGTTGCCCAGGGAACTTGGCCGTGATCCTGACATGTCTCCAAAGCCACAGTCTGAATCCTGTGATGAGAGCAAAGGACGTGCCCTTCGTAGGACAGGTAAGGAACCTTTGGCTGCTATGATGGGGCTCCCTCTGTCAGGTACAGGCCAGATGGCTCCCTCTGTCAGGTACAGGCCAGGTGACTGAGGGGTGATGGGGCTCCCTCTGTCAGGTACAGGCCAGGTGAATGAGGGGTGATGGGGCTCCCTCTGTCAGGTACAGGCCAGATGGCTCCCTCTGTCAGGTACAGGCCAGATGAATGAGTGGGGATGGGGCTCCCCCTGTCAGGTACAGGCCAGATGAATGAGGGGTGATGGGGCTCCCTCTGTCAGGTACAGGCCAGATGAATGAATGGTGATGGGGCTCCCTCTGTCAGGTACAGGCCAGATTAATGAGTGGTGATGGGGCTCCCTCTGTCAGGTACAGGCCAGATGAATGAGTGGTGATGGGGCTCCCTCTGTCAGGTACAGGCCAGATGAATGAGTGGTGATGGGGCTCCCTCTGTCAGGTACAGGCCAGATGAATGAATGGTGATGGGGCTCCCTCTGTCAGGTACAGGCCAGATGAATGAGTGGTGATGGGGCTCCCTCTGTCAGGTACAGGCCAGATGAATGGGTGGTGATGGGGCTCCCTCTGTCAGGTACAGGCCAGATGAATGAATGGTGATGGGGCTCCCTCTGTCAGGTACAGGCCAGATGAATGAATGGTGATGGGGCTCCCTCTGTCAGGTACAGGCCAGATGAGTGGGCTCCCTCTGTCAGGTACAGGCCAGATGAATGAGTGGTGATGGGGCTCCCTCTGTCAGGTACAGGCCAGATGAATGAGTGGTGATGGGGCTCCCTCTGTCAGGTACAGGCCAGATGAATGAGTGGTGATGGTAGTCTGGTTTGGGGCTCCCTCTGTCAGGTACAGGCCAGATGACTGGTGATTTTCCACTTTCTATTCTCAGTGCTCAATGTAATCTGAGTTACTCAGACTTCAAAATCGCAAGCACTCCTCTTATGACAGCTTCACTTTGCGGGGTATCTTGGATACATGATACTTTCCAGTATCTAAGGAAACTTTCATTAAGTTACCTATTCTGGATGAGGGAGGGAGAGAAAGAGAGGGAGAGAGAGAGATATAGTGGCAGAGTGAGAGAGAGAATGGAAGTGTACTTTCGGCCGAGACAGGGGAAAGTCATCAAGTACCAGGCCTCCAGGGTGAGAAGGAGACCCAACAGTCATAAAAAAACAACAGTGCAAAGCGAGACACAATGGCAAGAGCAGTTACATAACGTTAAGCCAAGGTATGCGTAAAATGAACTGCGTGAGAGGCGCGTCCCGAGCAGGTCTACCAGGCTGTATGAGTGACACAAGGAGTGGTTGATCTGTTACAGTACACTAACCATGTCGTTATTTACCCGTTGTTGCATTAGCAACCGTCTCCTCAACTCCACAGACTGCTTAATGCACGCACGCACGCACGCACACAAACAAGTTTCTATTACTATGCTTGTAAGGACATTTTAGGACAGTGATTTTATGAATGGCATTTTGTTTTTTACATTGCATCTACAGTGTATAAGAGAAAAGCCAAAAATAGCCGATCTACAGTACAAGCTCACAACATGTCAAGCAGCGACGCCGCGTTACAATAATACAAGAACACACAGGCTCACACGCACACTCCATCCTGTACTCTTAGCAATAACAATAAGCCGTCCTTTATCTGCTCTGAAACAGCTACTGTACGGGTTGTTTGTTTTGTTTGGCCAAGTTGCAGCCCGAACCAATGTCAACACAAGTGTTTTTTTATCCTACTG
Source organism: Protomyctophum parallelum (assembly GCF_964188405.1). Lineage (NCBI taxonomy): Eukaryota > Metazoa > Chordata > Actinopteri > Myctophiformes > Myctophidae > Protomyctophum > Protomyctophum parallelum. Next base: position 49,022,766 of record NC_139703.1, on the reverse strand, counting down.
TCGCTGTATCACAAGTTTCTTCATTGGGTTCACGATGCAGATTTGTTTCACAGGCTTCGTCATGCATAAATGAACCAGGCTTATGATTTGAGTGCACAGTATTTATGGTCAGATTTTCTCTGGTCAAATGCTGATCCGTGGTTGTGGAGCTTGCGGGCAAAATTAACATTTCCTTTTCCTGTGTGCACACATATCTGTGTGTATGCGTGCATGCGTGCGTGCGTGCGTGCATATATGCCTTGTACATAACATGCGATGATGGATTTGTATGCGTTTGTGTGTGCAGTGTCTGAGCCGACCCTGAAGTGGAAGTTAAAGAAACACATCAACACCAGGCAGAGTCCTCTACAGCGAAAGATCAGCGCCCCTCCCACCATCAGGCACAGGACCGGAGACCCCCTGGGTACAGTACCGCTATGTTCTACAGAACCTTTGCTGGATCAGAGCCCAATAGAAGATCTTGAAACATTTTCAGAGTTTATTTTTTTATTTTAACCCATTCTGACCTGAGATCAGATTCTAAAAATGTCAGTTTTTTTTTCAATAGCTAAAGCACAACATGATGCTGACACCAAAATGGGTGCCCGTTCAGAATGGGTTAATGATGAGTCAGTCTGATCCAGGTTCCAGCTTGGGTCAATGCACCCGACGTAGTATACTTTTATGTTGCCATTTATCGTTATCACAATGTAAATATTTCAAAGGATTTATAGAAAAAAAAATACCATGTCATTTTTACATTATGTTGTTAAGCCATTTAGGCCTGACGTCGAAATTGATGAAATGTCTTCTAAATCCTGACAGTTTTCTGTCAGGATTTGCGCCACATTTTCACGATTTTTCAGAAAACGCGGCGCTATGAGCTTGTAGATCTGCTATTTTTTTAAATAGCTAAAGTATAACATAATGCTTAAAACACCAAAAAGGGTTCCCACCCAAAATGGGTTAATATTAATGGTATATTATCATTACAATATTAGTGTTTGCCCCGCTTGCAATACCCTCTGGGCCCACTAGTGGTCCCTGGCCCACAGGCCATCTACAGAGTTACACACCTGAACACACAAACACAAACATATGTTCTACAGCAGTTACAATACATAGCCTACCTTTATACCTCCAAACATCAAGCACATACTGTATGGGAGACCTATGTTTGATGTAACAATTTGTATATGATGATCTATGTAACACAGTTTGAAGATCAGCTATTTTAGCTATTTTTGAAATAGGGCTAAAGTGGTTAACCCATTTTTGGGGCGGGAACCCCTTTTGGTGTTTTAAGCATTATGTTCTACTTTAGATATTGAAGAAATATCGTGAAAATGTGGCCCAAATGTTTGAATATATTCTTTCAGAGCGAACAGTTTTTAACTCAAGTCTTTGCTTCTTGGGGGGGGGGGGTCCCTGCCTGGAACAAGATATTTTCAGATGGGGCTCGGCGGGCAATTACATATATTTTTTGGGGGAAAATGTTTGAGAACCACTGACATAGAAACACGGGTTTTTCAGAGAACTGTCAAGATTTACAAGACATTTGTAGAATGGTCCTCAGGTTTAAAGTGGTTAACTAAGCAGCTGAATGGTCCTCAGGTCTAAAGTGGTTAACCCATTCTGACCTGAGATCAGATTCTAAAAATGTATGTTTGAAAATGACAGTTTTCTGAAAAAGCTATGTTTCTATGTCAGATTTTTCAAAAATAGCAGACCTACAAGCTCTTAGCGCGCCACTCGGTGGCGCGCTATGAGCTTGTAGATCTGCTATTTTTCAACAGCTAAAGCACAACATAGTGCCAACACCAAAATGGGTGCCCGCCCAGAATGGGTTTTAACTAAAGCAGCTTCTTGTCCTTTCGGTCACAGCAGACTCCTCCCAGAGCAGCGGCAGCACCCCAGCCTCAGGTGGAAGCTCACCCAATGACAGCCCCCTGTCAGACAACGGGGGGGCCATCCCACTGACGGCTGGACTGGGGCAACGGGGCCCCCGGGACAACGGGGCCCTCCCACTGACGGCTGGCCTGGCCCATGAAGTGAGTCCATCTTTCTCCCTATATGTTGAACCCTTATGGAAGTCCTTAATTCGTCTCAGTAAGAGGCAGACATCAAACCATTGTAAAGACAAATGTGTGGTATCTCGGTATCCACATTAGAAACAAACAATGGCGCCTCCAATGTGGATCTCTGACTTGATGGGGTCAGCCTGTAACACCAGTCAACCATTACGTCAGATGTCCACAACGTCGGCCTATCTGTGACGTACAAGTCCACATTTTGAGAAGTGTTTCAGTGTGATTGCGGCCCCATTGACTTACATTATAAAAAAGTTAAAGTAAAATATTTCAAAAAAGTATACATGTGAAAACAAATGAGTGGAGGTACTTCTGTGGTAGCGTGGATACAAAGGTTTGGTGCTGATCGCTGATCGGACCACCAATTTGTGAGGCTAGTTCTGGACAAGTGCACAGACACAAACCCTGTAATAGCATGCAGCTAGTCTCTTGCAGAATCACGACGTAAAAAGTCTGCTGATCAATTAGGATGGTTTACACGTATAAATGTGTAAACCTATACCTATATATTAATGAATCAGGATCAGCTTTGAATATCTACAATCTGTATAGCATTGTGATCATTTGCAGAAAGGAGAAAGGGGCAGTTATTCCATTGATTTTATGTCAGGTGGTAAGGTGGTATCGAATCAGTTGAATGTTCATTGGGCATTAAATGCAGTACAGTAGTGTTGGGCGATGTTTTAAAGAGGGAGATTTGAGAAGGCCACAATAGACCTTGCCCATGTTACTTGATCACTCCTTATCTAATTAAAGCATTAATATCAATCTGTGTTCCAGGTAATGCACTTGTATATATTTCAATAGGCAGGCAGTTAGCAATGTTTTTTTAACTGGTAAATATAGATTACCACCGAGGCTGATACTGTAACTAAAGTGCTTTTTTATCATATCACATACTGGAAGGATGTATTTACAGTATATTCGCAAGGAGTTCCAGGAGTTGTGCGGAATCAATGCATCACACATAAGTATCGCAGCTCCTTTCATCTCAGCATTTATAAACGTGTGTCTGTACCAGGGGGGCAGTCAGACAGATATTTAACCAGGGGGGCAGTCAGACAGATATTTCGTGAAGCCTCTTTTGAAATCGAGACTTCCTGAAAGTTCATATAATGGCCTGTTGTGGCGCTAGACTGGACCCAAAAAGCCCCATAGCTCCATAGAGGTTCCATGTATTTGGGCCCAACTTCACCTAGACTGCATTACCTTAATAAACATGGTCATGAATACTTTCTGCTTCCAGTCACTAGTTTTAAAGTCTCATTTCTAATGTCATAATATTCTTTTTGGAAAATTATGGTCCCATTTATAAAATAAATTATCATAAAGTCGCGTATGTTCTGAGGGGCGTGGCTACCGTTACAGTCTATGATCGGGATCCCCCACTCACTCGAGTCAAAATAAAAACCAACGGAGATGAAGGGGGGGGGGAGTCCCGCCTCGTTGTCTGGGCCAGCCAATGGCTCAGCTGGGCCCAGAACGGATCAAGAAAGATGGCGACTTACAGTGCATTAGAGTGCAAGGAATTTCAGGCTTAATTTTACGATCATGTTAGACCCGGGGAACGCTTTTGTCCATATTTTTTTACAGTCTATGGTCTGTACATGCCTCTCTCTCTCTCTCTCTCTCTCAGGCCCAGAGGCTTCTGCTAAAGGATGGCAGCTTAGCGTATTTCACCTTGCCTCCCTGTTCAACCACTATGCCCACCATCTCTGCTGGACTACCCGCACAGGTCAGGTCATGATTCAAACCAGCTACTGGACACTTAAAGGGACACTTCACCCTTTTTGCAAAAATGTTAATGACGTTTAGAAGCTTTAGAACACTTTCCGGGGGGTCTTTGTGTGTAATATGTGGTTTTAGATATTTTAGATTGTAGCAGTGAGCACAGTGTCTCTGATGTCATGGACACTGGTCTAACTACCTTCCTGGACTACAATTCCCATAATTCTTTGGTGCACTGCTCCTCCTTGTGGATAGGGGGAGAGCTGTCTTACTGAGACAAAATGTAGTCCAGGAAGGAAGTGAGCCCAGTGTCCATGACATCAGAGACACCGGGCTCACTGCTACAATCTAAAATATCTAAAATCACATATTGCATACATAAAGACCCCCAGGGAAGTGTTCTAAAGCTTCTAAACGTCATTAACATATATTGTTTTGCAAAAAGGGTGAAGTGTCCCTTTAACACAAAAGTCACTCTTAAAAACTCTGATTGGGCTTTTTCTGCTACAGAGCAATGATAAACGTACAACCATCCATTTGTGTTTCGAGTCTGAATAATAGCCTTTATGCCACGCGGTATATATAAAGGCTGCTGCGAGTTCTGTGTTTTCACTTTCATACTCCAGTTGTATGTGATAAGAAGGTGATACGGTGGTTAGTTAACCCATTCTGACCTGAGATCAGATTCATACGAGGTTTTCCCACTGGACACACACTGGTCTGATGAACCCATTCTGACCTGAGTTCAGATTCTAGAAATGTCAGTCGCTCTTCGATTTTTCAAAAATAGCAGACCTACAAGCTCGTATCGCGCCACTCGGTGGCGCGATATGAGCTTGTAGATCTGCTATTTTTAAATAGCTAAAGCATAACATGATGCTGCTAAAACAGAGAGATGTGTTTGGGTGAGTGGTGGTGAAGCGCTTATCACTGTGGTGTGACATCATGTGGAAGTTTTCGGTGGTCACCTAATCTTATCACCTAAAACTAAGTATGAATAGGCCTAGTGAATGTGCCATTTCCATGTGGTGAGTCAGACATACGGTTAGTTGGTGAATACTTTTTACTGAGCACTTAGTCTTGTTTTATTATGTGATAATTTCACCTTGTGCTTTCCACCCTTTTACTCCAACTCTACGAGTCTACGCTATTTCTAATTCATTTTCATTCATTCACTCAACCCGACATCCTCTCCTCTCCTCTCCTCCTGTCATTAACCCATTCTGACCTGAGATCAGATTCATACGAGGTTTCCACTGGACACACACTGGTCTGATTAACCCATTCTGACCTGAGATCAGATTTAAAAAATGTCAGTCGTTCTTCGATTTTTCAAAAATAGCAGACCTACAAGCTCGTATCACGCCACTCGGTGGCGCGCTATGAGCTTGTAGATCTGCTATTTTTCAATAGCTAAAGCATAACATGATGCTGACACCAAAATGGGTGCCCGTTCAGAATGGGTTAATCAGGGCTTGACATTAAGTAATACATCTTTCCGGACAAGTGCATTAAAATTGTACTTGTCCGTTGGTTTCGTTTTTTCTGTGACACTCCTAGCATCCAACAGTATTCTCTGGCATTATTGTCTGGCTTTTCCTAATAATCACCATTCCAATATTGTTAATTGCCCTAGAATGTCTGCGGTCTTATATACATTACATGTATAATTCCAAATATACACAGCCATAGATCGGTCCTATCCACGCACTGACGCACGCTTAGCAGACTGACCACGTCGGCATTTAAACTTGTAGCATTGCATGTTTACTCACCCAATAAGACTTGGGGTCAGATATTGTCCTCTAGTTTAATATCCATTTGAAAGTTCTGGCAGAAAACGTGTGTCAAGTAAAATATCACCACTTTTCCATGAGGAAAAGCTGAACTGAAAATAGGAAAACGCCCTGTGGGAACAGTCAATGTTTGGGAAGCACAAATGTATGAGGCACACAATTGGCAGGTGTGTTGCGATTGTTGTGGGGTAATTGATCACCACCTATTTTGTGTGCCCCATACATTTGTGCTTCCTGCACTCATTCCAGGCCCCTCGCCCATTTTACTAAATACACATTTTCTGCCAGAACTTTGAAATTAATATGACGAGCTAGGTCAGTCTGCTAAACCGTGTGTGGATATAGGACCGATCTATGACTGTGTATTTGGAATATGATGAAATGTATGTAAGATCAGACATTCTAGGGCTATTACTGTAACTTTTAAACTGAGAATATTAATCTAATATTCAAACAAAATGTATTCACCAAACTAACTTACAGTTAGTTGATTTAAAATGTATTTGTGTGTGTCCGGACACGTGACTTTTGTGTCCGGACAAGTGAATGGTAAATGTACTTGTCCGAAGGACATGCCTTAAAAAAGTTAATGTCAAGCCCCGTTAATGATTCTTGTTTACCTCCTCAACCTCCACCCAGGCTGACAGGGAGTCCATGAGCCAGTGTGTGGGACGGGCCATGCCGATGCCTGCCTTGCCACAGCTGTACCTGCCTCTGGACAGCAGCAGTCCAGGCCTGGCCCAGCGACTACAGCCTGTGCTCATACTGGAACCACACACTGGACTGTTGCACACTCAATTTCTCACTGGTAGGTAACCACACATGTTTAAAACAGACGCACAACCGGGGCATGCACGCATGTTTTGACATGGATAAAACACACAAAAAAACACATGCATAAATAAATGGGAATGCACACAAAACTTGGCTAATGTCACACATTACACATGTCCATTTGCACTAGAAGCTATGCAAGGTTATTATGCTATAGTTTAGATTTATTTTGCTGTCTTTGAAGATTTTTGACAAAGACTAATATGTGTTAACTTCAAACCCTGCTAATGTGTAGTACCTGCATGTATGCCCTATGCATAGAACAATAGCGCCCTCTACTGTCACTGGACAATAAAGCTGACTTGTACTGTAGTGTAAATCAACCATAATATCTCATACTGTACACAGTGTGACGTTGCCCAAACAGCCAAGGCTCCAAGAACAGTCCAAAGATATAGTTTTAGGGTTTTTATTTCTCCAAATGAACACTTGAGGAAAACACAAATTAACTAAACCCAACTGGAAAATAACGCTATACCTTGATCACACAAGGCCCTGTAGCTCTCCCTCTGGGAAGTTACACGTGCTCCTGCTCACAGTGGATCCTACCACAGGACAGTGGATCCTAGCACTGGATCCTAGCACAGGACAGTGGATCCTAGCACTGGATCCTAGCACAGGATCCAGTGGATCCTAGCACTGGATCCTAGCACAGGACAGTGGATCCTAGCACTGGATCCTACCACAGGACAGTGGATCCTACCACAGGACAGGAATCAATAAGAATTATTCCAAATACTTCCTTTTCTTAAAGTTTTCTGTTGTTTCTTGGCAATGGTTACAGACAGGGAATTAGAAAGTTTGGAACGTTTAACACACATTTGATTTATTTTATTTGGATCTGCACAAGAGGCGTAATACAATAGACCCAAACACTGATCAGAATTAGGTTATACATTATATGGTCCAACCAGATATAGCTGCTGCACATGCTGCTTAACACACAGAGGGAAAAGAAGAGAAAAAAATAATATATATATAGCACATTGTTGACATACTATTACTTGACACTACTAGACAGGATGTTTGTTTTGGGTTTTTTAAGCCACCTAGGGATAAATGAAACGCAGCTTTTTTTTTGCATTTGTTTTTAGCAATCCACCCAATTGCAGACCCCTGAGCACAAGTTTATGGACATGGCCCAGACTTTCAAATACAAGGACAATAAGTTGACAGTTATATCCCAAGGCCATAATACGTTCCACCAGAAGCTGATATTTCATAAGTTTGAATGTAAAAAACAAGTGTCCATATACAAATCAAATGGGCAGCCTATTTCAAATATAGTGACAGTTTTTCTAATTTCATTGATGAACACAATATCTGGGGTATTTGGAATATTTTGTAGTGAATTGACATGTGTGTCATCGTGATCAAACCAGTCTATTTTTACAGTGCTGTGTTTATACATTCTTGTTGTCCTGTCCACACACACACACACACACACACTGTATACAATAGAGCACCGAAGTCCTGACGTAACTCGCTCATCCCGACGATTCCCCTGGTTCGCGGAAGTAATTTCTCTATGGAGAATAACATGGGGCGATCTTAATATCGTCTACTATAAGCGTTGTGGTCCAAAAATAAACAAGCTGTCTCTGCGTTATTGTCAGGGAGGTGTCTCTGTATCGTTTGCAACAGTCAGTCACTCATATATGATACAGTCTGCTTCTAGCGAAAATCTAACTAATTCAGCAGCAGTAACATTAGCGTTTTCTCTCATTCAGTTGATTCTTCATATCCATATGAGTGAAGCGGCCGGGGTGACATGTTTATTTTTCAAACACAGTTCTTATATGAGGCGATCTCAAATCGCCTCAATGGGGATTTCAATGCAACTAAACAAATACATGAACCTGGGGACAGACGCCCTCTACTGAAAGTGACGTCAGACTTCGGTGCTCTATATACACGTATCTATATTCTGCCTTCCTCCCCCCAGTCCGCGGGCTGAGTCCGGTGGCCGTGCAGCAGCCGACCCATCTCCTGTCGTCCCCCACCAGAGGGGAAACCCTGGGGGTCCAGTCGGCCCACAAACTCCTGGGTCGAACCCGCTCAGAGCCACCGCCCTACAGCCATTCACCGGCGCCCGCTGCCGCCAGCCTCCACCCATCCACCCAGCACCAAGTCTACCACAACAGCCTGATGTTGGACCGGCTCAAGCAGAACAAGGTGAGTAACTTGTGAGGACATAAAAGATTACACTTTTTCTTTTCCAACAATGTATTTATTGATTTTCCTTTTTCCACACAAATGACAATACAAATATACAAAAAAACAATGAACATTACAAGACAATTACTCATATAAAGAAAGCAAAACAACAATAACCAAAAAAATTAAAACAACAACAGCACTACTCCTCTTCAGCTCCATCCATTAAATGTGACAAATTATTGTTCTTAATGTATCTTATAAAACGGCCCCACACCTCCTGAAACACTTCTTGTTTGTCCCTAAGAATGTATGTAATCTTTTCCAAAGGTAAACATAAAGACAATTCCCTGAACCACTGTGTAATACTTGGTTTGTCTGGCCTCTTCCAGGTCAACGCTATCACTCTCTTAGCTTGTAAAAGACATATATTGTGGCAACACAGGGGAGAATAGGCAAGATTCACAATAAAATAAGAGAGAGAACGAGACCAGGTGAGCCACAAACAATACACGCACAGCACATCCAAGTGGGTCCAAAGGTTTCAGTTAAATCTTGTACTCACTTGTGAGATCTCCCTCATACCAGCCTCCTCCTCATGAACAGAGAGATTCCTGCTTCCTCACTTCCTCACTCACCAGGCAGCTTGGGCGTCGGCTATTTAAAAGCTTCTGCTGATTGCCTTACTGGCTGCATAGGTCCCATTGGCTGCAATACCTGTACAGGGTGATATACTCCCTCTATCACCTCCCCCAGCCTCCTTCTGTGGGGAATAGGCCTGGCTGTTTCCCCTGGTTTGCCACAATGTCTATAAACATTTGTTCATTACGCTTTATCTTATGTCCCTCTGGATATAGACCGAGCAGGAAGAACTTTGGTTCTGGTACAATATTTATTGACAAAATCTTCTGTGTTTCCTGCCCGACCTTCCCCCAAAAATCCATCAATTTTGGACAGGAACCATAGACAGTGGAACAATGTGCCTCTGTCTTCACCGCATTTGGTGCATACATCCGGAATATTACAATTATACTTATTGAGTTTAACTGGTGTGATGTACACTCTCATAAGCCAATTGTATTGTAGAAGTTTTAGACGAGTATTCACAGGCTGGGATTGAGCTTGTTCCACTGATAAATCCTCCTGAATATCTGTTCTCCAGGCATTAACCCATTCTGAACGGGCAACCATTTTAGTATTAGCATCATGTCATGCTTTAGCTATTGAAAAACAGCAGATCTACAAGCTCATATCGCGCCACTGAGTGGCGCGATACGAGCTTGTAGGTCTGCTATTTTTGAAAAAATCGAAGAACGACTGACATTTTTTAGAATCTGATCTCAGGTCAGAATGGGTTCATCAGACCAGTGTGTGTCCAGTGGAAACCTCGTATGAATCTGATCTCAGGTCAGAATGGGTTAAGCCTATCTTCCGAGGACTCTGGAGAAAAGTCAACCAATAGAGCAGGGGTCCCCAAACCTTTTCCTGTGAGGGCCACATAACTTTTCCCTTCTCTGATGGGGGCCGGGGTCAGTTTGTAACAGAAAAGGTGTGACGATCGCAGGGGTGCCTAAACGTAAAAACATTTATTTTTTTCCAGAAAGCCACACATAACCAAATATTAATAACCAGTGCACGCAAAAATCTGATATTATCCCCCTTCCGAATGGGTCATTATTCATTAACCAAAGCTTTCTCCAGCACAGACATGGATGGGGCCAGCATGGATTGCTCCAGATTAGTTCTAATAAAATCCCTCAGTTGCAGATATTTAAAGAAGTGTTTGCGAGGGATATCATATTTAATGACCAGTTCCTCAAACGAGAGCATACTCCCCCTATACCCCTCTCAAATACATCCCTTAATTGACCTACTGTATTCCCCTATCAGCCCATAATTACACTTTTAACAATAACAATAACAAAAAAGCCTGAGTTATATTTAGTTGATGAGCTTGGAATTTAGCTTTAACTACCCAAACCCTATCATGACATGAGCTTATAGAGCTGCTCTTTTTTGAAGAACTCTTTCAACTTTTTCAGACATTTTGCGTACTGGTATATGACATGCCCATCTTAGGGATATTAGGGCTAAAGTGGATAAGATTAAAAAAATTGAGTAACCTACATTTTTAAACAAATGACATGTACTGTATGTAACTGGAGGTTACTTCAGTAACTATGGTTCTTTAAGCAAAATTAATGAGCTAAATGGTTCCCGTATGGAGAGCGCCCATAGGCAAACCATTTAGTCAAATTAAGCTTAAAAGAACTGGAGGTTACTTCAGCAACCATGGTTTCTTTAAGCAAAAGAGCGACATGGCTTGCCAGGCGCTCCCCATAAAAGCAAACCATTTGGTGAAATGAAGCTTTCTTTGGTCCCGTCATGTCAGTCAATGAACAAGTCCAGCGAGAAGCCGCGCCTCATGCAGATCCCCTCAGAGGACATGGACCTGGAGGAGCTGGGCTCCGGCTCGGAGCTGAGCTCCGTCTGTGAGGAAAGCTACCACAGGAGGAGGCAGAGCGGAGCCAGCACCGACTCGCTCTACGACACAGAGTCCACTGCCTCCTCGCGGGAGAGCCTGGTGGATCACGCTCACCCACTCAATCAGGTACTGCCCACACTCAAACTCAGAGGAAGTACTGTGCAGTGTACACTGTATAGGCTACACCCAATGAAAACCATTAAAGATTGACCAGTAAGGGGCGCTGATGGCTTAGTCTAGTGGTTGAGGCACATACCATACAATACATAGTAGCCTGACAGCGAGTCCCTGGTCGATTCCTGAGCCAGGCGGACCTTTGCTGGGTGTCACTCCTTCCCCGTTTCCCGTCAAATCCCCCAAAAAGAGAGGCAAGGCCGGGGGAAGAGAGATCAATCATCATCTCCATATACCTCATTAATGTTCACTATGGGATGTCTCAGACCACAGATGGTTCCAAAACATGCTCAGTGCTCAGGGACAATTCGACATGGGCGGGTTGGGAGGCAAACCAGTGACCTTCTGATCACCAGATGTCCTCTCTATACCCACTAAGCTGCCCTGACAACTGTTTTTGAGGGGCGCTATAGCTCCTATGTCCAGCTTTGAGGGTTTTGTGTGAACACAAACATTGAAGACAAAAGTGAGGACCAAAGTGATTGGCCAGAATGAGATGATGTATGATGATAAGATAAGAGCGCCCCTCACTTTCACAGGGTGTGATTTTTCTTTCATGGAAGTAG
>NC_139703.1:48988457-49005957 GCF_964188405.1 Protomyctophum parallelum | reverse complement strand
TATGCTTTAGCTATTGAAAAATAGCAGATCTACAAGCTCATAGTGCGCCACCGAGTGGCGCGATATGATCTTGTAGATCTGCTATTTTTTTTTATTATCGAAGAACGACTGACATAGTAAACATAGCTTTCTCAGAAAACTGTCAGGATGTAGAAGACATTTTTTTTAATCTGATCTCAGGTCAAAATGGGTTAATGGCGAATATAGCAGTGTTACTTACTGCTATAATAATAAGGTCACACAACGTTCTTTTGTACGTATATTAGTGCACGCACTGTCAATAAATAACAAACACTTTTTCTTCTGGTATCCTAATCGTGCACGCAAGAACATAAACGATAAGAGTTCAGTTAGATAGCTGCCGCTGTGGTTCCTTTACCCAACATGCATCTATATATTGTGTGACGGACAGGTGGACAATGACACAGTCTGGAACGAGATGCACACGTCAACGGCGTCTCGGATGGCCGCGGGATGTGTGACAGACCTGGCACTGAAGGTGGCACAAGGCGAGCTCAAGGTCTGTCTGTCTGTCTGTCTGTCTGTCTGTCTGTCTTTATTGCCATGAGAAAACATACGTTTACTTTGCCAAAGCAAGTGTCAAAATATAATAAAAACTGTAAAAAATTGGGAAAGTATATACAGTTGGAGGGGGCGGGGTGCATAGTTAGTTTAGACTAGTCATTGGTTAGACATGGGTTAAGGTTAGGTTTAGGTGTGCTGCCCCGTGGGAGGTTAGGTTTAGACTAGTCATTGGTTAGACATGGGTTAAGGTTAGGTTTAGGTGTGCTGCCCTGTGGGAGGTTAGGTTTAGACTAGTCATTGGTTAGACATGGGTTAAGGTTAGGTTTAGGGTGCATACTTAGTTTAGACTAGTCATTGGTTAGACATGGGTTAAGGTTAGGTTTAGGGTGCATACTTAGTTTAGACTAGTCATTGGTTAGACATGGGTGAAGGTTAGGTTTAGGTGTGCTGCCCCGTGGGAGGTTAGATTTAGACTAGTCATTGGTTAGACATGGGTTAAGGTTAGGTTTAGGTGTGCTGCCCTGTGGGAGGTTAGGTTTAGACTAGTCATTGGTTAGACATGGGTTAAGGTTAGGTTTAGGTGTGCTGCCCCGTGGGAGGTTAGATTTAGACTAGTCATTGGTTAGACATGGGTGAAGGTTATAGGTTTAGGTGTGCTGCCCCGTGGGAGGTTAGGTTTAGACTAGTCATTGGTTAGACATGGGTTAAGGTTAGGTTTAGGTGTGCTGCCCCGTGGGAGGTTAGGTTTAGACTAGTCATTGGTTAGACATGGGTTAAGGTTAGGTTTAGGTGTGCTGCCCCGTGGGAGGTTAGATTTAGACTAGTCATTGGTTAGACATGGGTTAAGGTTAGGTTTAGGTGTGCTGCCCTGTGGGAGGTTAGGTTTAGACTAGTCATTGGTTAGACATGGGTTAAGGTTAGGTTTAGGTGTGCTGCCCCGTGGGAGGTTAGATTTAGACTAGTCATTGGTTAGACATGGGTGAAGGTTATAGGTTTAGGTGTGCTGCCCCGTGGGAGGTTAGGTTTAGACTAGTCATTGGTTAGACATGGGTTAAGGTTAGGTTTAGGTGTGCTGCCCCGTGGGAGGTTAGGTTTAGGCTGAGGGTTTGAGATGTTGAGTTGTCGTTGTAGGACTAATGACTGGTCTAACCAATGACTAGTCTAAACCAAAAACTGTCTAAACTAAGTACTGCACCTGAGGGGGTACAGCATTGTGTAAACAGAACTACAGTATATGTCACATTGCCTTGTTAGTACATGTTTTAGGTTTTAGGTTTTATTTATTAGCACATAAAAAAAAGTTAAAAACAGAAGATATATACAATTTTAATATTGTGCAGGAGTAGTTAGAAGCCAAAAAGCTTATTGAGAATTTCCCCTAATTTAAAGAATCAAACATAATTAAAAATACAAGTAATACATTCAAACATACATATACACATATATATACATATATATGTGTCCCAGGCCAGTGATTTCAACCACAAGTCGGCACAGTTGATATACAATTCATTTCTTTTTTTTGGTGGTTTTCGTTTTTAGCCACATTAACACAGTTGGAATGTTAAAGAATGTTTTTATTCCATCAGAAAGTCGTTTTAGTGTCATTAAGTCGTTGTAATTGCGTAAACAAGTCACTATGTCTAATGTTTTAACCATTGGGTTAAGCAATGCTAACCAATGCTAATCAGAAAATCAGCTTTCCTTTCAAAGTATGCAAATTCCGCTAAAATCCGCTTTTTTGTACACAATCGTTTTTGAAGATAATACTAGTCTTTTACTAACTGGCTAACAGAAATAGCAGGGAAATTTCAATGAGCAATACATCATATGAAAGGTTACAGTGTGCAGTTTCATAATATGTAAAGAACTGAAAAATGACCATGGCCCCTTGTATATTAAACTATTTCCAATAGAAATCATTTGCTGTCACTTTGGGACAAATAGCAGCATTTGTTCTCAAAACTATATTATACCAACAAAAAAAAGCCTTAGATTTAAAATGTGTTTAAGGTACAGTAACAGCTCTGTAGGTCTAGCAGTCTACTAGTCGGTAAAGTTACAGTAGTAGCAACAAATCAATACATTAAATATATGATGCCAGCAGCATATTATCCAGGTATACTGCTTGAACATGCACCCATTTTGGGCGGGCACCCCTTTTGGTGTTATAGCATCACGTTATGCTTTAGCCATTTAAAAATAGCAGATCTACAAGCTCATAGCGCGCCACCGAGTGGCGCGCTATGAGCTTGTAGGTCTGCTATTTTTGAGAAATCGAAAGAACGGCTGACATAGAAACATAGCTTTTTGCAGAAAACTGTCATTTTCAAACAGACATTTTTTAGAATCTGATCTCAGGTCAGAATGGGTTAAACATTTGGCAAAAGTCTGTTTTTGTTACATTGTTCTTCTCCCTTAGAATGGCTTTGCCGTGGTGAGGCCTCCTGGACACCACGCCAGTCGCTCCTCTCCACTGTAAGTACCGCAGAAGATGCTCACACACACACACACACACACACACACACACACACACACACACACACACACACACACACACACACACACACACACACACACACACACACACACACACACACAAGCTCAACGTCATGTGCAATTACATTACCTGCACAGCAATACTTCACCATATGTTATGCTATGACGAAAAAATGTAAGCATATTGTGTATACGTACGTACCCTAATGCCACGCCCAGAAATATGTGTACAGTCTCAAACAATAGTGAGAGCCGAAGACATGCTGTGACTGTTTGTGTTTGTGTGCTATACCTGCCTAAAGCTTGAAGCCATCTACTTCCTCTGCTGGAGTACTTTCACGCACTTAAGACATAAACTAAGCACTCCAAAAAGTGTGTGTGTGTGTGTGTGTGTGTGTGTGTGTGTGTGTGTGTGTGTGTGTGGCCCGTGTGTGTGCGTGCGTGCGTGCGTGCGTGTGTGTGTGTGTGTGTGTGTGTGTGTGTGTGTGTGTGTGTGTGTGTGTGTGTGTGTGTGTGTGTGTGTGAGTCTAGGATAGGAGGCATTATCCCAACTACATTAACCACATTCAGCTGTGACTGTGTGTGTGCTCAGCAGTACTTGTCACTGGTTATTTATGGGAGGATAATGACTTCTCTTGATGAGGGGAGTTTGGACAGCAGATATGATATACCGTCCACACATACTCGCAAGTTTTACGACCCGTGCTGACGCTGCTGCTTTTTCTACATTCCTCGATTGTTTTTTTTCATACATCGACACATTTCATGTTTCTTCTCCTCGCGCACCTTCCTTCGGCTGCACAACGTTGCAGGCGGAAGCAATGCGCCAAGTCGTGAGGTCATTTTTTCTGTTGAAATCATATCGCATGTCATGATGCTAGGCTAATTCGTGCTGCCGCACCGTTTGGAATGTGTGTCCGGCCGCGTATTCAAATTTTGATACCAGTTCATGTGACGATTTAGATTTTTTTATCACAGTTGCACAATTCTCATAGATGAGATTTTTCAAAAACAATTATTTAGCAGGAAGAAGGAAATGTTTACACATTTCAGTTCACATTATTATACACCCAATTTATGGTGGGAAATCCCCCCCTTTTAAGCCATTCTGACCTGAGATCAGATTCATACGAGGTTTCCGCTGGACACACACACACACTGGTCTGATGAACCCATTCTGACCTGAGATCAGATTCTAAAAATGTCAGTCGTTCTTCGATTTTTCAAAAAATAGCAGACCTACAAGCTCGTAGCGCGCCACTCGGTGGCGCGCTATGAGCTTGTAGATCTGCTATTTTTCAATAGCTAAAGCATAACATGATGCTGACACCAAAATGGGTGCCCGTTCAGAATGGGTTAAGCTCACTGCCTTTTAGAGTCAGTATTGTCAATAGTGTATATATATATATATAATAGTACGGAATGCAGCTAATATAAGCCCCCACATAATACAGTAACTGTAGGTCTATATCAGAGGTACTGTAACCACTGAGGGAAGACCTTTGAATTGCTTACAGTCACACTGGTATAAGAGGTGAAATGGCTAATCGAATAATTGATTAATCGACTGGCAGAAAATGAGTTGAATCATATTTCAGTAATAAAATAATCTGTTTATAGTGACAAATGTCCAATATGTGCTATTTACAACAATTTACAAACTTCACTAAAATGTGAATGATTGTCTTTGCTGGGTAAAACATATTAAACAATTTCAAGAAAGATAATGTTTCAAGTAACTTTACCATGGTAAGTCGGTCCACAAATTGCATTATTGGGTAACACTTTACATTGTAACAACCTGTTATAAAGCATTTATAAACATGTATAGGTGTTTGTAGATGAGTAATAATCATGAACAATCATTGTTGACATCCGTAAATGTTTACCTAAACATGTATAACTATGTTTAAACATCATTTATATGTTATTAGTAAGGTATTAGTAAGTAGTAAACTATTCACATAGTTATAAATGTTTAGGTAAACATTTACGGATGTCAACAAACAGTCTGTTCATGATTATTACTCATCTACAAACGGCTTATAAATGTTTATAAATGCTTTATAACAGGTCGTTATTGTAAAGTGTTACCCATTATTGTTATCCATCTTCTGACCTTTAGAGTTCTAATTACCTTATAAATAAGTATCTCACATAGATCCATTTTTGGGATTTTATTTATTTTAAGATTAATCGATTTTGACATGTTTGTCTTCTCCCTCCCTTCCAAAAGGAGGGATAATAGCTAATAGGAGGGATGGGCCTTTAGTTATGGTGGGGAAAACTGGGAATTGGCATTACTAAATTGTGGGAAAAAAGGACATGAATGCAACTAGGAACATTTAGTGATATATGTCTTATAATTATGTACCTGTATACGTGTGTGATCCTAATAAAACAATGATATTAATATCATATTATCCCATTCTGAACGGGAACCCATTTTGTCATCATGTTATGCTTTAGCTATTGAAAAATAGCAGACCTACAAGCTCATATCGCGCCACCGAGTGGCGCGCTACGAGCTTGTAGGTCTGCTATTTTTGAAAAAAATCGAAGAACGACTGACATTTTTATAGAATCTGATCTCAGGTCAGAATGGGTTAATCATCAGACCAGTGTGTTGTCCAGTGGAAACCTCGTATGAATCTGATCTCAGGTCAGAATGGGTTAATGTATTTTGTATAAGCACTGTTTAGCTGCAGCGCTAGCTAGGTCAGAGTGGTGAAGCTGTGCTGATGAACACATGTGTTTGTTTGTCCACAGGGGTTTCTGTTTCTTCAACTCCGTGGCCATCGCCGCCAAGCAACTCCAGCAGAAACTCAACGTCAACAAGATCCTCATTGTGGACTGGGTGAGCTGCAGAAGCAACTCGCTCGCTCGCGTCGTCACCACCGCTGGTCTCCATATGGATAGCAAAAAATAAATACACGCACATGTACGCACGAATGCGCGCAAAGATATCACATGTGCTTTCACAAACATAGGGCCGTGCGGGGAGCAGCTCGAATAGCTACACAGTAGCGCTCCTATTTGTCATTTAGAGACTGTTGTCACTGGTCTCCACGTGTGCTGAAAACACCCACGCGTAAAAAAGCACAGGCAAACAGGCACACACACGCGCCCACACACACCCACACACACACACAGACGCACGCACGCGCCCACACACACATAAACATACACGACCTCAGTTACATGCACACCAGCTTGAGGATATTGATCAGGAGCCAGGTGTTCAGCTCTGGTCCCCATATGTTGAATGTCTTAGATAGATACCTCATCGCCATGACACTATATTAACCCATTCTGACCTGAGATCAGATTCATACGAGGTTTCCACTAGGACACACACTGGTCTGATTATAACCCATTCTGACCCGAGATCAGATTCTAAAAAAATGTCAGTCGTTCTTCGATTTTTTCCAAAAATAGCAGACCTACAAGCTCGTAGCGCGCCACTCGGTGGCGCGCTACGAGCTTGTAGATCTGCTATTTTTCAATAGCTAAAGCATAACATGATGCTATAACACCAAAATGGGTTCCCCGTTCAGAATGGATTAAACACTATCACTGTTCTTGTTTGTCAAATCTTTTTGAAGATACAATACGTAACCATTCTTGCTGTCTTACTAGGGTAAATAACATGGAAAATATCTACATGAAAATATTTCCACACAAAGCGTATTATGCCTGAGGTAGCTTGTTTTGGAAAAACGAAAGACAGAAACATTCCGTGACTGACTTTTCTTCGCCTGTGTTGTTTACACGCAACGCTGCGTCCAACTCCATCCCCTTCCTGTCAAGTGGTCTCGCCATCTTTTAACCCTTTTAGGCCTGACATCGAAATAAAAAAAGCCTTCTAAATCCTGACAGTTTTCTGAAATACCTCATGTTTCTAGGCCTATATCACTCAATATTTCATGTCAAGGACCCCAAAGATTATCTGTAATTGGCCTCCGAGACCCCCATCTGAAAATATGTTGTTCCAGAAGCAAAGATTTTAGTTAAAAACGTTCGTTCTGAAAAAATATATTCCAAATTTGAGGCACATTTTCACGATTTTTCAAAAATAGCAGACCTACAAGCTCGTAGCGCGCCACTCGGTGGCGCGCTATGAGCTTGTAGATCTGCTATTTTTCAATAGCTAAATTATAACATAATGTTTAAAACACCAAAAGGGGTGCCCGCCCAAAATGGGTTAAAAGTGCATCCAGTGTTTATGATTGTGCTTTTTTTTCCTTCTTCTTGTCATTAAGTGATTTTCAAAGAAGAAGAGCGTTTGTTTTTGACCACAACAGAATGATCTGATGCCACTGGACCCTTTACCACAGGATTCCTCTAAACAGGCTCCCTCAGGCATATATTATGCTATAATATGATACACTTGTGTTGAGGAAATAATTTCAAACATTTCCGGCAGATATTTCCAGGTTATTTTATGTTATTGTAATATGTTTTGTTAAATGTTTACATTATGAATGTTTTTTATTTAAAGGTTTTATGACATTCATTTTCATTTATTTTTCTTTTTCTTTTTTCTTTTAGGTTTTATGACCTCAATATAAACACCCAAAAAACCTGAACTTTGAACATTCAGTGGATTTTCTGTGGTCTGAAGTTTTCTTTGGGGTTTTTTGGGCCTTTTGAGCTACAATGAAAACAGGCAACACAGTGAAAACAGTGACATCTGCTGGAAAATCCCATTGACATAATGGGGTCGATTAAGGACTTCTATGTTACTTACTTCTATATTACTAATCTAATTACAGTATTATGATCTGGGGGCGTGTAGTATGTCATATTGCAATTTTGGGCATGTTAAGAAGCGCTTTTGACACCCCGCGGAGTGAGCAAAACGGCCTTGAATTAGTCATGGGTGTGTTTAAGGCGTGTTTGAGACGTACCCAATCAACATGTCCGTACTATTCTCTTTACCAGTCAGCTGATGTCACATACGGAATGCGCACTTTGGGGGTCGTGGTATGACATTTCTTCAGGCTGGCACCATAGAAGACATGACATGCCTTTGTCACATTTGGGTTAATTATTCCTATTGCACTGCATGCTGTCACCTTTATGCCTCAAAAGAACAGACCCACCTTTCAGATCGGAATGGAATTGCGAGTAGATAGCAGCATATTGGCAAATTGCCAATCCATGCGTAATTAATTAATTCGATAACGATAGAACCATGTACCATACAGCGAATGAAAGCAAGATTCATAAGGAATATGGAGATTTTTACATTTAATAAAACGGTTGAGAAATGAGAGAACCATGAGTGTTTATAGGCTAATATCAACGTTTTTTTATGAAAGACCAAACGGGCTGTGAACTTGAAGAGCTCAATCACCATCCCGACACGGAAGAAATATAGCCTAGTGCATGCATGTATATGCACTGTTTCACTTGCACACAGTAGCCTACACACGCTCTTTATTTGTTTCTATTGAAAAACACCAGTAAAATAACGTTTATTATATTTTATTTCATTCAAGTCAAGGAATGAGTTGAATGCGTGCTGTAATGCTGTGGCCCCGATGGTATGGTCTTCGCTGAGTTCGCTCGTAGCATTTTATTGAAGAAGACTTGAATCGGGTGTGATACAGCATATGAAAGCACATTTCCCACGGATTATGGAGATGTTTTTATTTATTTTTAAGGTTGAGAAATGAAAGAATTATGGCCGTTTCTAATCTCAACTTTTTTTTTAAATAGACGCAAAACGGCCATGTCTCATAGAAACAAGTAAATGGGTCTATAAAAATAAGCGCATATAACAGGGGTCTGTAACCTATTTTAAATGAAGTGCCATGTTTTTATTTTCTAAATAGTGAGTCTGCCATATCCAGATTAATTTGAATGACACCACATTAAAATAAAAAAACATATTTTGATTGTCCACAAATATAAATTTCTTCCTTCTTTTTAAATATGTTTTGTTATAATGATCATTATATATCCCCCTGCAGTCAGAGTTCATAGTTTTAATGAATGAATGTGATGCATTGTGAGCTGGTATAGATCTGCTATTTTCAAAAGTAATCTTTTTATTTAATTTTTGGATTAGCTGTCCTTAGTTGGGCAAATGCATTCATCTGGGGATCCTTGACATGCAGGGAATGTGCTTGTTTTGCACTGGTTTAAACAACATTAGGAGAAAAGCCCAAATAACCACTTTAGAAACAAGAAAAGCAATCACACAGAAAGCAACTTTACAGAAAAATAAGCCGCTTATAATAAACAGACATGGCAACACTCTACCAGCTTCCCAGAGCCGCTCAGTGTCAAATCAAACAGTGCTTTTTGCGTTTATGAGGTGGTCAGACCCACGTCTAATCGTTATGCGCTGAGTGTCTTTAGGTCAAGGGGCTTAATAGCAAATTGCGCAAAGCGAGAATAATTAACATATGGACACTCCCACAATGCTAAAATATTCAGGGACGCGGTATGCCAAATGTGTGTGCGTTCAACACGGGCCGAGTGCGTTCAACACGGGCCGATATGCCTTTCATAATATGAATGTGCGCAGAGCGAGGCCAATTTATGTATTTCCATTGGTAAACCGCACCTTCAAAATCGACCTGAATATGTCAATGGGACATCACTTACTGCAAATCCCATATATTATATGGGATTTGCAGTAAGTGATGTCACTTACTGCCGGCAAATCAGAGCACCTGTTTGAGCCAGAAAACCCCAGATCACAGAAAATCTACTGAATGTTAAAAGTTCATGTTTTTTGGGTGCAATTGAGATTAGAAAAAAAAACAAAACAAGAACAATTCCAAAACCTTTTTTTTAATGTCACAATCCCTTTAAAGACAGGGAAGGACCATTAGAATACAGCAGAGCACCACAGCGTAAAGATGACAACACAAGCATCCTTCTTCTCTTTAAGTGGTAGAATCTTCTCTAACTCTCTAATCAAAATGTTCCAGGACGTTCACCATGGCAACGGCACCCAGGAGGCCTTCTACAACGACCCCAGAGTGCTGTACATATCTCTGCATCGATATGACGACGGCAACTTCTTCCCAGGCAGTGGAGGTCCTGCCGAGGTGGGTACAGCCAACACGGCGCTCATAATATAATAGAGCTCGTAGCAACTCGTAATGTAACTAGAAAAGTGTTCGCCAGGCTGGGTTGCCTATAGCCAAGGAAGGCCCGCAAACTTTGGAAGGCAGTCATACATACAGTAGCCACTTGGAATGGGATCTGAAGAGGAATCAAACTTATACGTCCTGATCACACGACCCCAGAGACTTGGACAAAATCTGTAGGAGTAGTACAGTGGCAAAACACGTGAATTAAATGCAAAGTGTAAGTGAGAGAGACAGTGTGTGTTTTTGGGTGTGTTTGTGTGTGTGTGCGCTTTCTGCACGGCGAACAATCATTGGCGATGAAAACATGCATTCGTGTACCTTAACTTGAGTTTATGTAACAGTGATTCATCTCCTGTGATATTTGTGACTATTAACCCATTCTGAACGGGAACCTCAGCATTATGTTATGCTTTAGCTATTGAAAAATAGCAGATCTACAAGCTCATAGCGCGCCGCGCTACGAGCTTGTAGGTCTGCTATTTTTGAAAAATCGAAGAGCGACTGACATTTTTAGAATCTGATCTCAGGTCAGAATGGAGTTAATCAGACCAGTGTGTGTCCAGTGGAAACCTCGTATGAATCTGATCTCAGGTCAGAATGGGTTAAATAGTTAGGACAGTGAAATCACAACACATGTCGCGAGCTTGTCAATCTGCTATTTTTTTATAGATGAATGCTAATTTATTTTTTGAAGAGTAACGATATTTTTTTTAAGTGTAAATCAGAATGAACACATTTGTCGTAGGGCTTAAGATGCTTCAAGGTGCTGTCGTGTATAATTAGGTTTTTACTACTACGTTATCAACGTCTAATTGTAAACAGGCTGTAATACCTGTGTCAGTTCATGTATGAGGCATTATTGTACTGCAAAGTCAGGTACAATTAATTAATTCAGATCTTGTAAATCCAAAATTGTAGAGTATGGTTTCAAGGCAGGAAAAGGAAACACTTTTATCCGATAAAACCAATACCGCATCAACCACTTAACCCATTCTGACCTGAGATCAGATTCATAACGAGGTTTCCACTGGACACACACACTGGTCTGATTAACCCATTCTGACCTGAGATCAGATTCTAAAAAAAAATGTCAGTCGTTCTTCGATTTTTCAAAAAATAGCAGACCTACATCGCGCCACTCGGTGAGCTTGTAGATCTGCTATTTTTTAAATAGCTAAAGCATAACGTAATGCTATAACACCAAAATGGGTTCCCGTATAGAATGGGTTAAGTCATGCTTCGTTCAGTTCAGCGTAGTAGTTCCGTTTCTTCCAAAAGACGGCATTGAACTCCATGCAGTGCTTTGTGTTTCGTAGCTTTTTCTGCAGCACAGAATGACTGCATGTTGACATTCTCACAGGAAATTCGGCCTGCATTATAAAATTATGCCTGTGGTCTTGCCAAAAAAAAAAAAAAAGTGTGATGCACATTCCCACTAGTCAGATAAATTGACCCCAACCCGCGGTGGCATTAACCACCACCCCCTTCCATCCCCCAGAATCCCCCACCCCACCAGCACCCAATATCTCCCACAATAATGAGGTTAAAATGGCCGATGTTTTCCCATAAAAATCTCCCAATGGGCGACGGTACATAAAACGCTGCGATGCTTGGATGTGGCTTTGCCTTAACCCATTCTGTACGGGAAACCCTTTTGGTGTTTTAACTATTGAAAAATAGCAGATCTACAAGCTCGTAGCGCGCCACCGAGTGGCGCGCTACGAGCTTGTAGGTCTGCTATTTTTTTTTAATCGTGAAAATGCGGCACAAATCTTTGAACATATATTCTTTCAGAAGACTTTTTTTTGTGGAAGAAGGGACATCCGCACACTGCCACTTGCTAGTTCAGAGCAATTTTATTGAGCAACGTTTCGGTCTTGCGACCTTCCTCAGGCTTAATTTATATACTATAAGAAGACTTTTTTTTAATTATTTCGACGTCAGGCCTAAATGGGTTAAGTGGCCCCTCGACCTCCGTCTCGCTGTGTGGTAAAGCCTCTGGAGTCTGGCTGTCCCCCGTGTAGGTATGTACTGTAGCGCGCCATGGGGTAAGATGTGTGATGTCATACCCATAACAGAGAGCGCTCCGTACCACACAGGAACCGTCGGAGGCCTAATCCAGTCCAGCAACTCATGAAAACATGAAAGGATGAACGGACCAGAGAGAGAGAGGGGCGCAAGAGATTTTTAACCCATTCTGACCTGAGATCAGATTCATAACGAGGTTTCCACTGGACACACACACTGGTCTGATGAACCCCATTCTGACCTGAGATCAGATTCATACGAGGTTTCCACTGGGACACACACTGCTGGTCTGATGAACCCATTCTGACCTGAGATCAGATTCTAAAAAAATGTCAGTCCTTCTTTGATTTTTCAAAAATAGCAGACCTACAAGCTCATATCGCGCCACTCGGTGGCGCGATATGAGCTTGTAGATCTGCTATTTTTAAATAGCTAAAGCATAACATGACGCTATAACACCAAAATGGGTTCCCGTATAGAATGGGTTAAGTCAAAGTCTGTGTGTGTGTGTGTGTGTGTGTGTGTGTGTGTGTGTGTGTGTGTGTGTGTGTGTGTGTGTGTGTGTGTGTGTGTGTGCGCGCGGACGCACGGCGCACGCGTACGTACGTTTCCACGTGCACATGTGTGTGTGTGCACGTGGTGGTACATTACCAGTTGGCAAAGGATGGACGGCCCTCATGTGGTTTTGGTTTACCCTGTGAACATCCTGTCCACTGAGAGAAGAGTGGAGTCAGACGCTCTGCGATGCACATCGGCATTCTCGCACTTTCAAACACACCCTCTCTCACACCCCACCCACGCACGCACGCACGCACACACACACGCACGCACGCACACACACACATTGCATGCACACACGCGTGCGCGCACGCACACACGCATACACATTTTGCACACTAAGGAAATTATAACGCCTTGTTGCCAAGCCCGTGTCAGTCAAGACTCTTCACTCTCCTCTCGACCTGCCACATTGACTGATGGTGAAGGGTTTAGAGAATGGCTAAATAGCTGCTAGCTAAACTACAAAGGGAGATGCAGGAATCTGTAGGCCTACTCCTTTCCAAGACCTGGGCCTCAAGTTGTCTTCCATTCCAAAAGTATGCAAGGTCAAACAGAGGAGAAGAAGTCCTTTGCGATTTGCCCTGGCATTTTGTGAAATCGCTTAAATCGGAATATTAGAATGTGCCAAATGAAGATTAGTCCCAATATAGCGATAAAGCTTGGGAATGGTCTCTGGGTGGTGCGCTGTTATGTGCTCGGAGTGATTTATACGCCCGTTTGACAAATTGTATCAGAAATCAAACTGGAGGGATGGGGGGGGTGTCGAATTAATAGCCATGCTTCTTTCATTTAGGAATTGTAATCACTCCCTTGTGTTGCCGAAAAGCAACACAAGTCCCTCAAATTGCTGTAACTTTTGCAACACTGACTGGTGCTGATTTTGTGAACATTTGACACAAATCTTTCATTACTGTTACTGTTGCCCAACTTTCAACAGGGCTCGGTGTGATATTGCCTAAGATCGCCGAGATCTAGAGACATGAACATACATTACATTATTAAAAAACATACACGTTTAACCCATTCTGGGCGGGAGGGACCCCTTTTGGTGTTATAGCATTTATGTTATGCTTTAGCTATTGAAAAATAGCAGACCTACAAGCTCATAGCTTGTAGGTCTGCTATTTTAGAAAAGTCGAAGAACGACTGACATAGTAAACATAGCTTTTTCAGAAAACTGTCAGGATGTAGAAGACATTTTTTAGAATCGTTCCCAGGTCAAAATGGTTTAATAAACCAATGAGAAGAATACCAGTGAAATATCTCTCTTTCTCTCTCTGTGTCTCTCTCTGTGTCTCTCTCTCTCTCTCTCTCTCTCTCTCTCTCTCTCTCTCTCTCTCTAGGTTGGTGTTGGCGCAGGTGACGGCTTCAATGTCAACATCGCGTGGACAGGTGGTTTGGATCCTCCAATGGGTGATGCTGAATATCTGGCGGCTTTCAGGTACAAATATGTTTGCCTGTCCGCTACGCTACCGCTATGACTCAGTATATTTCACAACACAACACAATGACTGAAATATTAAGGTCAGCAAAGTCCATTATTATTAATATTCATCGTCATGGGAGGAGACCTGATAGTGTTTGAACGCTTGTCTCAGCCGATTTCACTTCCCTGGATTAAAGGGATTGTGACATTAAAAAAAAGGTTTTGGAATTGTTCTTGTTTTTTTTAAGGTTTTCTAATCTCAATTGCACCCAAAAAACATGAACTTTTAACATTCAGTAGATTTTCTGTGATCTGGGGTTTTCTGGCTCAAACAGGTGCTCTGGCCCAGGCCGTAGCGTAACGGTCTGGGCACCGGACTGGTAATCCAGTCGCAGTGTGCCGCGGGTTCGACTCCCGGACCCGACACGGCCTTTACTGCATGTCATCCCCCATCTCTCTCCCGTTTCCTGTCAGCCTACTGTCTGTCCCTTCAAAAATCAATAAAAGGCGTAAGCCGCAAAAAAAATATCTTAAAAAAAAAAAAAAACAGGTGCTCTGATTTGCCGGCAGTAAGTGACATCACTTACTGCAAATCCCATATATTATGTCAATGGGATTTGCCAGCAGATGTCACTGTTTTCACTGTGTTGCCTGTTTTCATTGTAGCTCAAAAGGCTTCCAAAAAACCCCAAAGAAAACCTCAGACCACAGAAAATCCACTGAATGTTCAAAGTTCAGGTTTTTTTGGGTGTAATTGAGGTCATAAAACCTAAAAGAAAAAAGAATGTCATAAAACCTTTAAGGTCAGCAAAGTCCATTATTATTACTATTCATCGTGGGAGGAGACCTGATAGCTAATGCTTGTCTCAGCCGATTTCACTTCCCTGGATTAAGTTTCCTTCTGTAGGTGACACAGGAAAATCATAATAAGATAGTTCATCCCATTTCATTTTTGACATTCAAATGAATAAACACACTAAATGAAGTCAATGAGATGTGCTCAACTAGTTGCTCAACTACGCACACTGCTGTCTGTCTGTGTCTCTCAGACGGTCTACTTCATCCACTGGACATGTTTCATTAAAGGGACACTTCACCCTTTTTGCTAAAAAATATATGTTAATGACGTTTAGAAGCTTTAGAACACTTTCCTGGGGGTCTTTATGTATGTAATATGTGGTTTTAGATATTTTAGATTGTATCAGTGAGCCCAGTGTCTCTGATGTCATGGACACTGGGATCACTTACTTCCTGGACTACATGTGGTCTCAGTAAGACAGACCTCCCCTATCCACAAGGAGGAGCAGTGCACCAGTAGTATTATGGGAATTGTAGTCCAGGAAGGAAGTGAGACCAGTGTCCATGACATCAGAGACACTGGGCTCACTGCTACAATCTAAAATATCTAAAACCACATATTACATACATAAAGACCCCCTTGGAAAGTGTTCTAAAGCTTCTAAACGTCATTAACATATATGTTTTTGCAAAAAGGGTGAAGTGTCCCTTTAACGCACTGTGCTCTTCTTTCTCCACTCATCTGTGGAGCTATGAATGTATAAAGTATGCCACAACTATGATATCCATAACTAACAGGCATAAGCAATTTTTTTTTTTTCAAAGTGTGGAGTCATATTGTGGACTATACTGGACTAATGTGCACCTTTGCGCTCACAACACAACGTCACTTATTTCCCCCCCATTTCATTCAATCCACTTCCATGAATGAATATGGTGAAGGTCTGCTGTGGGGCGTAATGGACTCAGAGTGGTTCTGTCAGCAGCGCTGGCTCACCACCAGATGATTAAACAGTATGTGAGGTCTGAATGGTGCATACAGTATACGCACGCTGGGTGGGCCCTCACGTCAAAAAGGAGTGATGCTAACGGGCTATTCCGAACGCGTTACAAATCTTAAGACTCCCAATAGGGCGGCACCACCAGTAACACTACATGCAGTGTCTATAGCGGTGCTTTGAACGGTCGAACCTGTCCTGTGCCGTGAAGCATATTTTGTTAAGCCTGAGTTATATGGCGTCACGGTAACAAGAAGACTCACCCCGGTGCGTGCCCGGTTTTTCCTCCCGGAATTTTCCCCAGTGAGGGGGATAACTTTGTAATATTATGCTATTGGCTGTTTGTATTCTTTTTGGAAGAATATAAAAAGATACTCCTGTGGAAAGGTTATTTAATATTAAATTTTTTGACCCTATAAACAATTTAGTATTATTTAGTATATGTAAGGTTTTGCCCCCTCAAATGGTACCGATCGTCAGATAATCCCCCACATATCCTACAACAACTTCTGTGAACAGACTTCACTGTAGTATAGCTTTTCATAAATTATATTTGTACTTAGGCTGTTCTGCTGTCATGAAAGTTTATAGTTAGAGAAATTCAAAGTCCAGCCGTCTGCTGTCCAGCCTCTCCCACCAACCCCTCACTGGGGGAAAATATCTGGGAGGAAAACAGAAACGGGGTGAGTCTTCTTGTATTCGGATTCACACACCAAAAATAGAATTGCTGAGAAACACACGTGACCTGTAAGTAAATCGGCTATTTGTGGTGCGCGCAACCAGGTATAATTCAGGCATTCCTATGGCGTGGCTCATCAGGTTTGGCCAAACAGTGAACAGTGAAGACTAAAGACTTCCTCATTTCACCACATTATTATAGTACTGTGCTGTACAATAATCCTGTGAGAAATGTGCCTGTACTAACAATGGCATTCGATTCAAAATTATTCAGAGAAATTACATGGTACAGTATTTACCCGACACAGAAAGAGGTTTCTGTACAAAGAAGAACACGGGGAATTCAGGGTTTTGATTTGGGGATTGCTCAGAGCTGCCAATCTCTTGATACCTCAGTGCCAATAGATGCACATACGATTCTGTACAGACGAGATTTAATGCATCATAAAATCCTGTTTATGCAATGAGTACCACAACTAATCTGGAGCCAAT
The DNA here is from genome assembly GCF_964188405.1 of Protomyctophum parallelum. Lineage (NCBI taxonomy): Eukaryota > Metazoa > Chordata > Actinopteri > Myctophiformes > Myctophidae > Protomyctophum > Protomyctophum parallelum. Next base: position 48,988,840 of record NC_139703.1, on the reverse strand, counting down.
GCTATATTTCATTTCACATACTACATGACTTAAAAGAAAGGGGTTTCCAGACTCTCTCTCTCTCTCTCTCTCTTTTGGAAGGGAACAGAAAAGAATTATACCAGAGTGTGACTGCTGATGATGTATGTCTGTGTTTTTGGGTGTGTATTAGTGACAGGGGAAATATTGTGGTTGGGAATGGTGGGATTGTCGCATAGTCAAAAGAGGACTCCATTTGAGCTGAGATTATGTGTCACGAAATGGTGTGTGCGTGCGCGTGCGTGTCTGTCTGTCTGCCTGTCTTCCTGCCGCCAGTGTGTGTGTACATGTTGGACGTGTGCATGTGCGTGCGCACGTGTGCTGCAATGAAAGAGCAAAGTGGATTAACCGAAAGGGGTCAGAAT
>NC_139703.1:48790636-48983136 GCF_964188405.1 Protomyctophum parallelum | reverse complement strand
GTGAATTATTGTAATGTAGATTGTGCTTATTTGAAAATTACAATTATTACTATTATTACCAATATTCTTCCATCACTCATCTTATATATTTGAGGTCCATTTGGTTCCGTTTGTAAACTCTCAAAGTTAAATAACTTGTCCTTGCACTGCTACTGTTGAGCCACCAACCACCAGCCTCCTCCTATATATCATATTATATCATTCTTGTGTCCCATCCCTTCTGTTACTGCCCTTTTCTCCAACATAATATTACAGCTGATTTAGGCCAGAGGATTTCAAAGGGAAGGCCACGGCCTCCAGGCAGAACAATAAAATATCAAGTCATTTTGGGGTCAACAGGGGGTCCAACAGGGGGTCCATGTAATAGCCTCTGGCCCTACAGTAGGCATGTAAGAGTTTGGCAACCGCTGATTTAGGCATTAGGCATCCCATTCAAATGTTCAAAAGGTCGGAGTGAAAGCAGCATATCTATCGCAAGCATGGTGTCTGTCCCCATCCAGTCTGGAAGGTCCCCATAATGTCCCCATCCAGTGTGGAAGGTCCCCATCCAGTCTGGAAGGTCCCCATAATGTCCCCATCCAGTCTGGAAGGTCCCCATAATGTCCCCATCCAGTGTGGAAGGTCCCCATCCAGTCTGGAAGGTCCCCATAATGTCCCCATCCAGTCTGGAAGGTCCCCATAATGTCCCCATCCAGTCTGGAAGGTCCCCATAATGTCCCCATCCAGTCTGGAAGGTCCCCATAATGTCCTCATCCAGTCTGGAAGGTCCCCATAATGTCCTCATCCAGTCTGGAAGGTCATTATCACGTCCTCATCCAGTCTGGAAGGTCATTATCACGTCCCCATCCAGTCTGGAAGGTCCCCATAATGTCCCCATCCAGTCTGGAAGGTCCCCATCATGTCCTCATCCAGTCTGGAAGGTCCCCATCATGTCCTCATCCAGTCTGGAAGGTCCCCATAATGTCCACATCCAGTCTGGAAGGTCCCCATAATGTCCTCATCCAGTCTGGAAGGTCCCCATAATGTCCCCATCCAGTCTGGAAGGTCCCCATAATGTCCTCATCCAGTCTGGAAGGTCCCCATAATGTCCCCATACAGTCTGGAAGGTCCCCATAATGTCCTCATCCAGTCTGGAAGGTCCCCATAATGTCCTCATCCAGTCTGGAAGGTCCCCATAATGTCCTCATCCAGTCTGGAAGGTCCCCATAATGTCCCCATACAGTCTGGAAGGTCCCCATAATGTCCCCATCCAGTCTGGAAGGTCCCCATAATGTCCTCATCCAGTCTGGAAGGTCCCCATAATGTCCCCATCCAGTCTGGAAGGTCCCCATAATGTCCCCATCCAGTCTGGAAGGTCCCCATAATGTCCACATACAGTCTGGAAGGTCCAATTTTTTAAAGGGATTGTGACATTAAAAAAAAAGGTTTTGGAATTGTTCTTGTTTTTTTTAGGTTTTCTAATCTCAATTGCACCCAAAAAACATGAACTTTTAACATTCAGTAGATTTTCTGTGATCTGGGGTTTTCTGGCTCAAACAGGTGCTCTGATTTGCCGGCAGTAAGTGACATCACTTACTGCAAATCCCATATATGTCAATGGGATTTGCCAGCAGATGTCACTGTTTCACTGTGTTGCCTGTTTTCATTGTAGCTCAAAAGGCTTCCAAACCCCAAAGAAAACTTCAGACCACAGAAAATCCACTGAATGTTCAAAGTTCAGGTTTTTTGGGTGTAATTGAGGTCATAAAACCTAAAAGAAAAAAGAAAAAGAAAAATAAATGAAAATGAATGTCATAAAACCTTTAATGTTTTTTGTTCTGCAAAATGGGAATCGGTAAATGTGAGATGTCCTGTGAAATTTAGACTTACATACAGTACATGCATGCATGGGCGTGTACACACACACACACACACACACACACACACACACTAGCTGCCCTGTCTCCAATTATCTTCAAACACGTCTCTGGCACACGACCTTCGCAACATCCCCTCCTGATTGCACACAAATGTTATCCCAACCCAATTAGATTAATTAAAAATATTTGCAAAACCACAAGAATGTTAAGCCCATAATTTAGGCCTGGGATGAAATATATGCAGGATGCATTCTGAGAGAACACACACACAGAAGGCGCACATGCGCCGAGAGAGACAGACACACACACACACACACACAGACACACACACACACACACACACACACACACACACACACACTGGAGTAAAGTGACTGATCCTCTTGCCACATGTCAGAGGACAGACGTAACTACAAGACTTTGGGGCAAATAATAGATTATTAAGTTTGAGTGTTGGCTGCTGAATATATATCAACATGGCGGCTTAGATTGCGGGTTTTTAATATTACACATTGTGACGGTTGTGATGCATAGAACTCGTGTTCAATGACCACAGACATGGCAACGTAGTTGCCACAACTATTACCAGACCTTTGCTCCTATTCCAGATCATATACTGTACAACTACAACACTAAGCCAAGTCATATTTCTCTATAATGTACATGGACATGTAATAATAACCCATTCTGAACGGGGAATCCATTTTGGTGTTATAGCATCATGTTATGCTTTTATAGCTATTGAAAAATAGCAGATCTACAAGCTCATAGCGCGCCACCGAGTGGCGCGCTATGAGCTTGTAGGTCTGCTATTTTTTGAAAAATCGACGACTGACATTTTTAGAATCTGATCTCAGGTCAGAATGGGGTTAATCAGACCAGTGTGTGTCCTAGTGGAAACCTCGTATGAATCTGATCTCAGGTCAGAATGGGATAATGGCACTTTTCAGATACACGACCGATTTATATGCTGTCGGGCAGAAGCCTCTTATCTCCATATTCCACCTTTTTGTTGGACTGGGGAAATACTGTACCTACAGTAGGAACTTCAAAATGACTAGAAGACTAACTAGAACTGCACCACATCATATACAGTACGACGAACTGTACTGTACTGAACACACTGGGGCATATGTATACTGTATGGACAAAGGTCACATTCACACCAGCATGCTTACTGCGATTAACCCATTCTGACCTGAGATCAGATTCATACGAGGTTTCCACTGGACACACACACTGGTCTGATTAAAACCCATTCTGACCTGAGATCAGATTCTAAAAAAATGTCAGTCGTTCTTCGATTTTTCAAAAATAGCAGACCTACAAGCTCGTAGCGCGCCACTCGGTGGCGCGATATGAGCTTGTAGGTCTGCTATTTTTCAATAGCTAAAGCACAACATGATGCTAACACCAAAATGGGTCCCCGTTCAGAATGGGTTAAAACCAAGGGGCCAGCTAGGCATTCCAATGTTGAAGCGCTGGGCCCCTAGTGGTAAGAGAAAGGACTGCAGGCGGACCTGTGGATTCTTGACGAGGAAACCCCGTGCAACCGAGCGCCCAATGTTAAAGCCCAGCTGCACTTCCGCATTTGGGCACCAAAATTTGGTGCCCAAACGCTGAATCAGCGAAAAATGCGGAAATAGACGGTACTTCCGGCAGCCTTCCGGGTGCTTCAAAACGCCACTGAGCAACTTCCACTGACATGAATAGCGGAGGGGGCGGAGCTTCGCGCCAGATCAGTCTCTATCCTTTTAATACTCTATGGTTAAAACAAATCCTGCTGCGTATTGTCGGAAAAGAGCGCTTCGTTTGGCGTGAACTGAAGGCTCATTCGAATCCTGGTCAAAGAGTGCGGATCAGCGCAGGTGTGAATGCAATCGCATAAAATAAATATAGGGGCTGAATGAATGTGCCATTGTGAGATGAAGAAGTTGGTATTTAAGGCACACGAGAAGGAAAGAGAAGGCATTATTTATTACGCAAAATACGCAGCGATGCGTAAAGATGTCCCGTGGACATCAGGTCTATAATCAAACATAGGCCTATATCAAATATGCTGAAGGTTACGCACATGAACAATGCAGTGTACAGCATCAGTGGCGTGCACAGACATTTAGAGGGGCAGGTGCTCAAGTGAAAAAAAAGGGCACCTTGTGCAGCGCATTTTGGGGCGGGAACCCATTTTGGTGCTTTATAGCTATTGAAAAATAGCAGATCTACAAGCTCATAGCGAGCTTGTAGGTCTGCTATTTATTTATTTTATCGAAGAACCACTGACATAGAAACATAGCTTTAGATTGTGGGGGCCTAAATAATATAGTAGAAGCGTTTCTTTATCAAGATTTGATCAATGTCACTGCATGGTCCACACACTACAAAGTAAGAAACCCCCCTTTTTTTTTTTTTTTTTTTTTTAACACATTGCCAAAAGTGTCTATCTGTGCACGCCACTGCGCACATGAACAATGCAGTGTACAGCATATATAACCAGAGAATGGAGGCGATTGGGTTCCATCGCACATTCGCACAATGTTGTCGCATGTCGCATGAAGAGTTTAACGCTCGTATAGTACTACAGACCTGGACTGGGAATCCTGACAGGCGGCTCCGCTGATCTGGAGCCAGATAAAAGTGTCATGTGTTTGTGTAGACAGTTGAGAAGGCTACTCCTGTTAACCTACCATGTTTATTTATGAATGTAGGCTTTAGTAGGCTAGCCGCTACTTTACAAAACAAGTTGGTAAAGGTGTAGCGATCCGTTATTGCGCAAGCACACACACACACACACACACACACACGTCCAGTCCCCGACAACAACCTGCATCCACGTAACCCTAACTTTACGACCTATTACTCAAAGTATATATTTTTTAACAACATAAATTTCACTTTATGAATTGAACACATTGATAACGTTCCCTGCTGCGGTTTGACACAGCCAGCGGGGAGGCAAACGCAGCAAATGAAATATGCAAGAATGATGCAACTTCTCCGGGCATTCACATTGAGTCTACAGTACTAAAGCAGAAACAGACAATCACCACTGGGATAGGTTAACAACAGGCGAACAGAAACACAGACAATCACCACTGGGATAGGTTAACAGGCAAACAGAAACACAGACAATCACCACCGGGATAGGTTAACAGGCAAACAGAAACACAGACAATCACCACCGGGATAGGTTAACAGGCAAACAGAAACACAGACAATCACCACCGGGATAGGTTAACAGGCAAACAGACAATCACCACTGGGATAGGTTAACAGGTGAACAGAAACACAGACAATCACCACTGGGATAGGTTAACAGGCAAACAGAAACACAGACAATCACCACTGGGATAGGTTAACAGGCAGACAGAAACACAGACAATCACCACTGGGATAGGTTAACAGGCAAACAGAAACACAGACAATCACCACTGGGATAGGTTAACAACAGGCAAACAGAAACACAGACAATCACCACTGGGATAGGTTAACAGGCAAACAGAAACACAGACAATCACCACTGGGATAGGTTAACAGGCAAACAGGAACACACACAATCACCACTGGGATAGGTTAACAGGCAAACAGAAACACACACAATCACCACTGGGATAGGTTAACAGGCAAACAGAAAAACAGACAATCACCACTGGGATAGGTTAACAGGCAAACAGGAACACACACAATCACCACTGGGATAGGTTAACAGGCAAACAGGAACACACACAATCACCACTGGGATAGGTTAACAGGCAAACAGGAACACACACAATCACCACTGGGATAGGTTAACAGGCAAACAGAAACACAGACAATCACCACTGGGATAGGTTAACAGGCAAACAGGAACACACACAATCACCACTGGGATAGGTTAACAGGCAAACAGAAACACAGACAATCACCACTGGGATAGGTTAACAGGCAAACAGGAACACACACAATCACCACTGGGATAGGTTAACAGGCAAACAGAAACACACACAATCACCACTGGGATAGGTTAACAGGCAAACAGAAAAACAGACAATCACCACTGGGATAGGTTAACAGGCAAACAGGAACACAGGTGACTAGGGTTACAATAATACAGGGAGGGGCGAGACAAGGCACGTAACAGCAAACAAGGCAGACAGGAAAGACACAGAACATTAAAGTACAGAACATTGTACTGGCCTGCATGGGGAAAACAACACATTATTACGACACTGAAACGGAACAAGAAAAAGTCCAAAAAGGAACAAACACAAAGTCCAAGGACAGAGGAGCAGACGTGACACTTTTGGGTCGTAGGACACCGTCGTAGGAATAATTATAAATCAGGCTTAAGGATGAGAACATTGTAAAGCGATAGCGTGACTCTGTGACCCTCTCTCTGTGCAGGTCAGTACTGGCAGAGCGTCCAGCCCCTCTGACTCTCTGACCCTCTCTCTCTGCAGGTCAGTACTGGCAGAGCGTCCAGCCCCTGGCCTCCATGGTGGATGTGTCCTACCTGCAGGCTCAGAGGCTGAGGCTGAGGCGGGAGTCAGACAGCGAGGCCCTCAGCGCGCTGGCTGCTCTCTCCATGGGGGTCCACACCCCGGACAGGTAACCACCACCTCCATTATCAATACAATACAATCTTATGGTGTGTGCGTACGTGTGCGTGCGGGTGCGTGCGGGTGCGTGCATACATGTGTGCGCACACGCGAGCGTATTGTGTGTGTGTAATATGTTATTCATATAAACAAGCTGAAATTGTTCTTTGTCTCTTTTTTTTTCTTTCTTTCTTTCCTTTTTCTTTTGAAAGACAACATCCAAATGAACTCATGGAAAAAGATGGTGAATCCCTGTAGAGTTCCTTCAACCAATTTTCTGTGCTGAAGCGCACGCACACACACACACGCGCACGCGCACACACACACACACACACACACACACACACTCGCGCGCACATGCACACCATGCAAATGGATCATCAGTGGGACCAGCTCCTCCTTTTGGCCAGTTCATTCATATAGCCTCACACAAACATTGCCACCTCCAACTGCATTACTACTGGACACACACTAAGCCTTATCCAACCAAACAAACCACTCACTGACAAACAGCAAGGAGGAGACCAAGGACTCATATTCCCATGATGCATCTCTGTGATTTTCCCCTGCATGGGACATCATTGTCTGGGGCAAGAAGGAGAGAAGGAAGTAAACGTAACCCCCGAAACAGACTTGAAGGATTTTAAATTCATGGCCGCCACTCACTTTGTTTGTACCCATTGGGAGTTAAAGCAACTTGACGTAGCAGCATGGGGGAGACTTGACGAAGCACAGCCCCGCAGCTCTGCGCAGAGCCACCTCAGAGATGTGTCCCAGTAGAGCTGTTTGAGACCACTTGCACTGCTGTAACCTTGTTAAGGTCAAAGCTCACCGCGGCTCGCTGGAGCCCACCTCCTCGGAGAAGAGGAAGTATCGTCCTCCCCACGGACACGTCCGTGAAGAAGAACAGATAATATGTCCTCCTCCACCACTTAAGACGCATATGACGTCCCACTCTGATGATGATGTCATATGTCCGCATGGGACAAAGACGCCAATGAAGGAGAGAGAAAAAAAAGAGAAAAGAATCAGAGACTTGAGTTTTCTTTCTTTGTTTTGCACTGTACTACGGTCTGAAATGTGAACCTGAAGAAGCTCCATTCATACGACAGAGAAGACCACCTTCCACCTGGAGCTTCCTCAGGGGTTTGAACCTGAAGAAGCTCCATTCATACGACAGAGAAGACCACCTTCCACCTGGAGCTTCCTCAGGGGTTTGAACCTGAAGAAGCTCCATTCATACGACAGAGAAGACCACCTTCCACCTGGAGCTTCCTCAGGGGTTGTTGACAACAAAACATCTCGTTTTCGCTCGTGTTTTTTTTTTTTTAAAGCTCATTTGAATATGCATATGTAAAACGTTTTACTTTGGTGTTTATTGTACATGCATCATCATGTAAGTTTATTTTTTTTTCTTTTACACACAGGAGTGTAGCTACGGTGAAGTGACACATACAGTACTGTGTATGTTTCATGTTACAGTAAACATACAGTACTGTCTGTGTATGTTTCATGTTGTTTTATATGTTGAGAAGAATTTCTTTCTTTCTTCACCTCCTGAGGGAGTTGACGACGTAGCACAACCTTCGACCGCCATGGTCGTTATTATTATCACTCCCTTTTGGGCGAATGCATGCAGACAAAGCAGTCTTAACAGCGTTCCTTTATAAAGGGAAAGCGTTGGTAATCTGTCCATGCCTCAGTCATTTGAGTATCAGAAGCGGGTGGGGGTAAAAAATATATAGGAAATGCAAATCAAACAAATCTTTCAACCAAGGCAGGGAACAGGTCAAATACCCATGGTGTGATGTCTTCCATACACACAGAGATGATTGTATACATGACGATGCAGATGAACAACAATAACGCCGCCGTCCCTATTTTAGGCCTGTCATTATGGATGAAAATCGTCCGAATCTTTAAAAATAAATTCAAGATAAAATAAAAATCTATTATATATTTTTAATAGCAGCTCTACAGGCTCACAATGTGCACATTGCAATGCAGTACTGTGAGCTTGTAGATCAGCTATTTTTGAATAGCCAAAGTAAGAAATAGGGCTTTTAACCCATTCTGAACGGGAACCCATTTTGGTGTCAGCATCATGTCGTGCTTTAGCTATTGAAAAATAGCAGATCTACAAGCTCATATCGCGCCACCGAGTGGCGCGATACGAGCTTGTAGGTCTGCTATTTTTGAAAAATCAAAGAACGACTGACATTTTTAGAATCTGATCTCAGGTCAGAATGGGATAAGGCACCATGCTGCCTATAACCACATACACAGAGTGTAACAGCACCACACATAGATGATTGTATACAGATTACGCGTCCACATCAACGTGGACATGAGGAACTACTCTTTAGTGATGAATGGTTCCCTGACTTGGAACTATGTGACTCTGAGTAAGAACAGCTTTATCTCTTGGTCTTCTGACATTCACAGAGACAAACAAAGTGCACTTAACAGATATACCCTCAGGTATAAGAGAGGGTTGTATTTTTAGATAAATTAACCTGTGTCTTAAATTCTTATTTTGATAATGTTAGGTTTAGTTGGACCAGTGTTTCCACCTGTGGATTAGCATTCCTGCTGTATTTTATAAAAGAATTATATATAATTATACACACACACACACGCATGCACGCACGCACGCAACAAGTGATAATTAATCTTGTGCCTTACTATTTCTACAGTCAACATCAGGGATGTTTTTTTCCTTCCCTGGACCAAACAGTGACTTTTTAACATAACATGGAGGTAGTTGCATATGCGTACAGTGCAATTGGACACAGGTTGAGACAGAGCAACCGAAGCTTATGAGAACAATATGCTAGCCATGGAGCTGGCATGGCTTAAATAACTTCAAAGACTTTCTCTAAAGATTGTGATTGTTTTTTTTCAATGCTAAACAGTTGAATATCACCAAAGGCACAGAAGGATGTACATGTATAAACAACTTCACTTTTTTCACTAACATTCTCTAAATCTAAATTGATTCCCTGTTCAAAAAATGTTGTCTTTGAAGTGCTGACTGTTTTTGCATGTTTTTTAGACAAAACTGACAGTGCTACGAAAACCTTTAAAATATTTTTTTTGTATTTCTTAATTCCTGTGCATTGTGGTGCTTTGAAGACAGACAGAAAAACAACGTACAAAATGTCAACGCAATCAATGGCTGCATATTGCCATTGACCATATTAGTGAGTTATTGTATTTCCACACCTCATGTGACAGTCTGTTGCTGTTGTTTAGTTGAACATTAATTTCTTATTAATGAGTTTTATCAGAGGAACATTCATGACGAGTTGAACCTTACGTCTTTTTTATCTTAAATCATTTTGTATACTTTCTGTACTTTTGTTCTCGACAATAATTAACCCTGTAAATGCTGTAGTTTAAAGACCAACCCATGTGCCTTAAATGATTATGCTGACCAACCTGTGTGAAGGTAGCCTTAGTAAACTGGATCTTAATGAAAACTACTAACAGGCCAAGTCAAGTTACAAAGACACGTACAGTACACATCTCATTCTCCATGACTGGTCTGGTAGTCTCTTTCTGTACAGTGTACATAACTTTGTTTCAATTGTCATCCTTTTGTCTTTTCTACTTTTGTCTTAAAAACAAATTTTCCTTAATAAAGGGAAATTATATTCACCTAATTGGTGTACAGTACTACATTCGTGAAGTTCATTTTATAAGTGACAATGTTTTTTGTGTATTACTATTAATTTCTCTCTGTGTGTGTGTATCGCGCACTTCAGAATTGCTACTGAATGCAAAGTCTGACATTATCGAGATATCGCACTCAAAAAGAAAAAAAAAATCATCAAAACATTTTATTATCCACAGGAGCTGACATAATGAAAATAATGAAAAGCAGATGTCACAATACAAAAGAGACACGATCAACCAGCAATTAGACTATTTATGGATAAGATGTTTCTTTTCCCTATGTGCTGTAGAGCGGTATAACCACTTCATGAGAATTTTGGCTCAATTTACAAAGAATGTTCTACGGTTTTTAAATGCATTTTCCATTCACTGAGAACATGTCACAGCATAAACTTTGCAAAGGTCCAAAAAAAAGCTGGATGAAATAGGCCTACTCAATAGATTATTAATCAGCCTTTCTTGAATTCTAAAGTACCATTTTTCTATATTCACTTTAAACAGCAGAACTGAACTCCATTCACTTCACTCACGGCAATACAATGTTTGATGTCTTAGAAATCTATAATCTATAACTTCATTCAATGGTATCCTATAGGAATAAAAAACACAAAGTGGAATAGTGGGTGGTCTGACATCAGTGGCTTATCATTCGCACAGAAATCTTCCCTTGAATATTTTTCCATGATGTAAAAGCCGAATGTGATGCGTAATGTAAATTCACACCACACAGAGTCACGTTAAATAGAAAATACAGAGGAAGGAGCTGTACTACAGTACAAAAGCAGAAAAACTTTTTCATCGTGTTTCTCACGCTCTTCCCTTTTACCCACAAAATGGGGACGGGGTGGGGTTAAGAGCCCTGGAGCGATTAGCTTATTAGCATCTTAGCTGTAAACATTCATTGGCCGTGACCACCCATCAATCGCTGTGCCATTATCATTATTCATCATAATGTTCCTCTGGCAGGGAGTCATCATCGTCCCATTTGAAATGGTTTGCTATCAACGGTATTAATTATCCGAGGAATCCCAACCAACAGATATTTGGTTTCATTGTCTCCTCAGTCCCGGCTGGCTGTTGGCTCTTCTTGTGTTTTTTTTTTTCATACTTCGGATTGTTTCATACTTTGGGAATATTCAAAAGAAATGAAAATTGTTGCAGTTGAGCTGCGAAGATGCACCTCGACGTCTTGTCCTTTAAAAAAAGCACATTTTAGTCCAGTCCACTTGGAGACAAAAGAGAAGACGAGACATTCTTAGATGAAAAGGGGGGTCTCTGTAGAGGCATTTTGGGGAACATATTTCTGTGTCAGGGAGACACAGAATGGTTCTTTTGTCAGTTTTCTAGGAAAAGGAGAAACATACAGAGACAAAACGGTTAACAGCAAATCCATGGCTGTCTCTCAATGAAGACACATTTCACATTTAATACAAATATTTTAATGTGTATGTTTAAAAATACAAATTTAACAGAAGTATTTCAGAAGTAAAGTTTTTACCCCATATATAATATAGTATAGGCCTACTACATGCAGAACATAAAAGTGTTTGTGTCACTGGCACAGTCTTTTGTGTAAAAACACACACAACTCCTTAAACTTCTGCTTCCTCTCTTGTTTTGACAAGTAAACATTTCATCTGGAGCATTCTGAATTGTCCCTAATTACAGTTTGCCTTTCCATCCTGACAGAGAGAGAGAGAGAGAGAGAGAGAGAGAGAGAGAGAGAGACATTTCTAGTAGACGGGAGACATGAAGAAAGTCTTGGACAGTGTCATACCATCAAACGAATTCCCTCACATCTTACAAGTAAAGAATGACAAATCTTTCCACCCTCCTGATAACACAACATGATTTGAACTGTGAGGTGTAAACCCTAACATTGCTTTAACGTGATAACGCATAATAATCTCTCGAATGCATTCATTTTGTGCTCATTTGACCTTTCGTATGGCCTGTTACTTATTTGAACTTAGTGTAACTGGTGATCGATTGCACACTGATGACATTAAGCTATTAAGGGATTGTGAAAGATAAGGACATAATTATTTGCACCATTTTTATACAGGGACGCATCCGAGTCCAAACGCTGTTTTAATCATCCAGAGTTTCCTGTTTCAATTCTCCTGCCTACGTGTCAAACCAGAAATTATTCTTCCGTGGCTCTATCAATCCAGCTGCGTAACACACACACACACGCGCGCGCACATGCACGGCCGTGCACACGTGCACGCACACACACACCGCACACACACACACACACCGCACGCACACACACACGCACACCACCTGCATTTGCTGCAGATTGTTTGAAGTTTGACCGTCTAAAAATAAAGATGAGTTTCAGAAGCCCACTACTTCTGGAAAGGGCCTATTTCATGCAAGGCGTTTAAACTATAGATTGGCCGCAAAGGACCTTACATCTGGTCCTAGATCAGGCCAAAATTAAAGCTGGAAGTTTAATATGCAGAGCAGAGCATCCAACAGCTGGTCGGTCAAAACTACCACACACGCACGCACGCACGCACGCACACATGCACGCAAGCTCACACACACACTCACTCACTCATTCACTCTCTCTCACACACACACACACACACACACACACACACAGCAGAGAAAAGAGCGGCAGTGACAGGCATTTTGATTGGAGGATAAACAGAATAGAGTGTATTGTTATTGCCAGCTGAAACAGAGCAGCAGCCTCTCTCACGCTATAAATTGAAGTGCACACTAGAGCCAAACACCCACACACCCTAAACACTGGCTGAACTGAACACACGTGCACATTTGTGTTCCATCCATACATACTGTATACATATACATGTACATATACTTGATTGTGCTCTATAGCTATCTTTCCACAAACAGCATCGAATCAGAAATCACAAACACAAACACAAACACAAACACACACACGCACACACAAACGCACACACACCCGTACACACAAACACACACACGCACACACAAACGCACACACACCCGTACACACATGAACACACATATACACGCACACACGCACGCACGCACACACACACATCCACACACGCACACACACGTGCACACACACACACACACACACACACACACGCACGCGCGCGCGCAAGGATGCTTCCCCTCCACATGTAAAGGGGAGAGCGAGGGCCTTGGGTTTCTATTCACAGCACTGGAGGAATCTTCAAAGTCTGCAGCAAAAGGCGGCGTGGCTTTAATAGTACTGTAACACCTGGAGTTCTGGACTGTGCACATGGCAGGCTGCTGCTGCATGTGTGCGTCTGGAGACTGCAGTAAATACCAGCGGACGGTGGACCAAGTGGTGGACTTTGACTCACTGCTCGAGTCAAAGTATAGATAATCCTGGTCAGATTTGACTCGACAACAAGTGGATAAGATGCTCTGTCAAAATGTGTGTACTTGAGTTACAGAACTGGAGTATTTGTGCTGGGGTATTCAAAGGTACATGCATTTAAAAAGTAAAGATTCTAAACGTCACATTTTCTATTTAATATCAATGCATTGCTGTATTGACATTTTAGAAATGTTCACAAGGACATTTAAAAGATTTTCCAGGAATAAAAAAAACAATATAAAGAAATTGTGAAAATCTACTAGCTCACAATGCAAAGCACCGTTACACGTTGTGAGCTTATAGATCTGCTAATTTCACAACTTTTGAAATAGAGCTTAAGGTATTCATAAGGTACTTTTTCCGTTCCTTGAAATGTAGTGGAGTGAAAATAGTACAATATATTGTCTTTGAAATAGTGAAATGCAAGTCATACCTAAAAATAAAAACAAATACAAATACTCAAGAAAGTACAACTACCCCCCAAAAAAAACGTTCTTAAGTACAGTACTCAAGTAAATGTGTCCACATGCACATACTTTATGTGTGAATGTGTAGTTGATTATAATCTTATGTTACACACTCTACCTGCACATGCTTCTGTAATCTTTGATTCATCTTTGTTCACAGCTGCACACATAGTGTGTAGTTATGTGTGCATGAGCATATGGCATTTGCCCTCTAGTCTATGTGTACGTAGGCTTGCAGTCGCACGTGCGTGCGTGCGTGCATGCGTGGGTGCGTGTGTGCGTGTGTGTGTGTGTGTGTGTGCGTGCTTACTAGTTTGCAGATGTCTGAATGTGTGTCAGTGTCCATTCATGTTTGCAGGTGTTCGTGGTGATATATTTCATCTAAAGCTCTGCGTTTCCTCTCCTCCTCCAGACAGACATGCAGATTCACCTTTAGACCTGAACACTCCTCCTCCACTCCCTGTAGTAACTCTTCATACTTTATATTACTACCTTTGGCTTTCCGTCCTAATCTACTGTCTTTGACTAGGCTTTTCCCCGGTCTTATTTTTCTAATTGATCTTTCTTCCAGTTTTATCTGTGCTGCCTCCGAGGCGTTACGAGCCACCATGGGCATTCAAGAATGTATGTTTTGAAGAAAAAAAAAAACGAGTCCAGGATATGAGCGCGTGAGATACTATCTTTGAAAACGACATCTGCACACGTGCATTCCCCTTTTACTTATATGTACACGTGTAAACACACACACACACACATGGACACACGTGAACATGCCTATGCGCGCACGCAGGTACACACGAGTACTGGTGTGTGCGCACGTACACTAACACACACACACACACACACACACACACACACACACACACACACACACACGTATAAACACACTTGCACTCACACACATATGCTGACATACGTGCTCACAACCCCCATGCCCCCCTGGCACACACACACACACACACGTATACACAGACACATGCATGTGCGTGCACACACACACACACACACACACACACACACACACACACACACACACACACACACACACACACACACACACCTTCCTAATGCCTCACAACTGTTTCCAATCTAAAGGTTCCTGCTTGTCTGGGCCCTGCCGGGGCCTGATTGCACGACACTGGATACAAGAGATCCTGAAGAGAAAGGGCAAGGCTGCAGGGGAGGGAGAGAGAGGGAGAGAGAGACACAGAGAGAGAGAGAGAGAGAGAGAGAGAGAGAGGGAGAGAGAGAGAGACAGAGAGAGAGAGAGAGAGGGAGAGAGAGAGAGAGAGAGAGAGAGAGAGAGAGAGAGAGGGAGAGAGAGAGAGAGAGAGCGAGAGAGAGAGAGAGAGATGCTTTTCCCTTTCCCTTGCTTTCCCTCTGTTGTTTCTTCCTATACCTGTCCAAGACACTGTGTGTGTTTATGTGTTTGTTGAGATAAATAATAGGCCCTATCCAACATCCATCACGTTAAAAAACAAGTGGTTGTCTTTTAATGGCATCCAGTCATACATAATATGTCTGCCAAAAAGCACCGAGGTTAACTTGGGCTGGCATAATGTTTGAATGTGTTGTTCATTCAACTTTATAGACATGAACGATGTGGAACTGCTACTTTATCTTATATCGCTGTTATAAAAACGTTGTTTAAAAAGCAACCACATATTATGCTCTTTAATTAATTTGGTTGATTCAATATTTTAACCAAAATTAATGGTATACGACAAATGCGTAGTTTTTTTGTTGTTGTTGTTTTTCAATGTTTTTTTAATTGGGGTTCTGACAGTTCATATTTTTTGGTTTTATTTGTAACTTTTTAAGTTACGCGTTGAAATTTGCACTAAACGCACCAAAGTCAAATCAATATGCAAAACCACTTTTTAAACTAAAATGTTACAGAAGAGATACATTCCATAAATGTATTTTTCGTAAAATGCATTGTAAATCTTGGAATATGTATATTTCTCAAAGTTTTTTGTGGATAAAGTATGCCTATACTTGTATAATCTATTAGTTTGTACATAAATGCAAAACTAAAAAGAATGTGCCAATTCGTTGAGGATTGTAACTATAAAACCAATAATTTAGTCGTTGTTGTGGTGCCAATGAGCCAGGGGGGATTGTGTTATAATCAAACACTTTCTAACAATACAGAATACTTATCCCTCGAAGCACACAATGTTTGGATTTAAAAACAAATTTGTATAAACATTAATCATAAATTCCCTGCATATACAAGTAGCTGCATCCTTGATAACGTTTGAGGCCATTATATTACATTACTACTATTAGCAATTACTACTATTATTTACTATTTTTTTACGTATATTGTATATTGTTTTATTTTTGCTGTGGTTTGTAATATATATTATGTTAATACTTTATTTTGTTTTCACAAGCTGAAATAAGAATAATAATGTGTATAACATAACACGCTACTGTTGTGCCAAAGGTGCCACATAGTGACTGTATGCACTGACAAGTGCCTATGGGTAACACACTCACAGTGACAAGTGCATGGGTAAAACAGAGGTGTGTGCACGGTCGCACACGTGTATGAGTGAGTGTGTTTGTCATGTTTATACGGCGTGTTGGTGTGCCCATACCTTTAGGGAATGCACAGGACCAGCTGGTTGCATTGGGCTAAATTGTACGGCAAGAAATAAAGAGAATGATGTAAAAATAAATGGAGGGGAACAAGGGTAAAGGGTGAACAGGTATATAGCTGCAGAAATAGTTCCACTGATGTTGATAATGAACACTATTATTATCACAGAATGGAGAATGGGTAGCATATACACAGAGCGAGAGGAGCCATGCATGGCAAGGCTTGAGATGTTAAGTGTTAAAGCTGAGAAAGCGGGAGGATCTAAATGTGTGTTTTACGAGTTGTGAAATAGGTCTATAGGTAGAGACAGTGGGTTTAGAGGAATGAGGACAGCAGAGGGGGTTAGAGGAGAGAGGTTAACAGGGACCCTAGTGGCTGGCGGACATTGCCCAGGCGCCCTCCATCCTCCAGACGGAGAAGGCATAGCTCAGTCTTTCGTGGGCTAGGTAGTTGCAGCTGGCCAGCTTGGCGTCCATCTCGTCACTCTGCAGCACCTGGTAGAGGAAGTCAATGTAGCGCGATGCCAGTTTGAGGATCTGGATCTTGCTTAGCTTGTCCGAAGGCAGTGTGGGGATGATCTTACGTAGGGAGGCAAATGCGTCATTCAAAGACTGAGTACGTTGACGCTCCCTCACGTTGGCAATGACGCGCTGAGTGTGCAGGTCCTCGAAGGGCTGTTCCGGCCCAGGGCCTAGCGTCGAGGGAGCAACGGAGACCACCGTCGTGGGGCTCTTCTTCACCCTCTTTGGCCCAGATGGAAGCAGACTGTTGGGGCTTCCAGCTCCTGTCTCCTCTGGCCGACCGAGGCCGTCCTTCTTGGGATACGGAACCCGCTTTCGATTCCCCCCTTGGCCTTGGAGGGTCTTCTTAGACCCCCTGTCCATTTCTTCTTCACTGGCTCCAAGACCTCCTTCGGGGGAGTTGGTGCAGGACACCTCCTCTCGCATGGCAGCGTCCTACTGAAGTCCTACCGTCTTTCCCTACAAAGACAGACAGCGTCCTACTGAAGTCCTACTGTCCTTCCCTACAAAGACAGTATGCAGCGTCCTACTGAAGTCCTACTGTCTTTCCCTACAAAGACAGTATGCTATTTATTACTCCTTGATTTCGTCCCTTTCGCTCGCGCGCTGACACTTCTACAGTGAAGATGGTGTTCACAAGCTAGACTAAAAAATGTTCTCTTCCTCCTAAGCATAAAAAAAAAAGAACGGTCTTTCTCAAGTTACGGCCGTTGAAGCTCCATTAGACTGGATTTCCTTGTTGAAAGGTGTCACCTTCACATTCCCATCTCAATCTGGCATTCAGAACATCAACAAACCTTCTGACGGGCTGGTCCACCTCCTCCCATTTTATACTAGTCCAGTAACGCAAAGGGCCTGCGCGCTGCCCCCATTGGCTGCACGCAGTTCCGTTGGGTGTGACTTGGTCAGAGCCAGACAGGGAAGCAGGAAGTGTGCGCTAGCTGGTGGATGGTGGAGGAAGGGGGTAAGTGGGCTGCTCCGCCAATGAGGAGAGCTGTGTCTAATTCTCCAGGAGATGTCTGAGGCTTTATGGGTTCCAGATTTCTGCTGGAGCTTGCTTGGCGTTAGTCCGCACCCGGTTGCCTGTCCTTTCCCTCATCAAAGTCAGGGGCAATTATTTAAACTTCTTTTCCCCTCCCCGACATAAACCTTGAATGCTATTGAAAATTGTTTAATATTCATCTGAGCGAACATATTCATGACAGACTGAGAAAAAAAGTGTAAAATGCCGAAAGCATGTAAAGTATAAATCATGCTGTTATCAAATGACAAAGAATACGTGTGCCATATAATCCATAACATGTTACTATGTGTACATGTTATATAAGAGGTTATATATTTTAGTGTAGAAATAAATACATATTTATTATTATTATTATGATTTGGTTTTATAAAACAAATATTCTCCATCTCCTGTTATCCTCAATTTCAGTCACTGAAATAACTATTAACAGCATGCAGTTGGATTGTCAGGTTATACAATAAACCGATTTTACCATTCACAAAGCCAAAAGAGATTTAGTTAGTTTAGTAAGTTTCAATAGCTTGAACATAAGGTAGATATTAAACCATGTTTATAAAGAATCAGGTGTTGATAATGATATATCAACATTTCAAACTAAATAATAACGTTCTTGATACATATTTCAGCGTAGTTATGCCATATAGTCCAAGAACACTTTATAAATAAACAATTCCAGCATCGGTTACATCAGCCATCAGCCCTCATCCACTCCTACAATAGCGGTGGATTGTACCTGTACATGTACTTGAATACTGTAAGTACTTAGTACTAGTTTATAGTATCTTTACTTTACTTTATATTTTTTATTTTATTGTACTTATTATTGTACGTATTATGTCCACTCCAAAACATTAGCAAGACATATATTGTACTTTGGACTCCACTGTCTAGGAAGGGGAAAAGGTACATTATGAATACGTCCTGTTTCAAATATAGTGAAAACAGATCTACATCCTCACAACGCACCGTGATGCCATGTGTTGTGAGCTTGGAGATTGACCTTCTTTGTTGTTTTTAAAAATATTAGATTTTTTGGAAAATGTATACATTTTAACAGCAATGCCTTGACAGTAAAAAAAATATTTTACAAAAGAAATGTACTTTTGAATACCAAAGCATGTTCTTTGCACTCCAGTAGGCCTACTAACTCGAGTGCAGATTTGAGTGCTTTCACTTGTATAGTAGAGTCATATTTGAGACCAGGAGTATATCTACACTTTGATTGAAGCATTGGGGCCCGAGTGCTTTGTCCGCTGCTCGATCTATCTTCACGTTAACAACAGCCACAAAAGGCCAGACAGTACCCAGAATAACCCTTGACCTCAATGCCCTGGTGACCTCAACCCTGATAAGGTGAGAGAGCCCTGCTAATTGTGCCTTCCATGTCCTCTGGGGCAGCCAACACATGTTGTTGCTCTACACTCTGGACCCTGGGGAAGGTGGGAGCATGTGGACCTGCTGAAGACACACAGCACCACTAGCACGCACACACACTGACATGCTTTCTATCCGTTTCACTTCAAGAACGCCCAGTTTGATATTCATCTGGCTACATCACTCAGATTTTCATTTGGTATTAGTATATTTTTGTAATCTCAGGGAACCCAAACTCCACTGTAAAAAACCTTAGTGTAAATTTAACTCTGACAGTGTGTACTGTATACATGGAACCAGACTCAGAATAGAATAAGCTGTATTGTCACGTCACAGGTCCACAGCTGTAAAACAGTGGTTGAATTCATTTTTTTGTGCAAGCTCCATCATTTGATTGTTTCCAGAAAGAGAAAGAAAAGGAAGAAGGGGGGGGGAAGAAGGAATAAAAAAAGAGACACGGTATCTACATATTATTTACACATGGATGGATTATGCATATCCATCCAAACATTATGTGCACGAGGTTTATAAATAAGATGCATGAGCAAGGCAGCATGTATGTATACTGTTCATGGCAGATATTAGTGCAAGAAGAGCACTTCACTTCACTTGCACTTTTCTTTTCCTGTTTTTGTCTTTTCTTGCACTATAGATGTTTGTTTATGTCCTGTGTATGTAAGACTGAGAGTGCTCTGAGCAAAATAAATTTCATTGTATGTATACTCTGTATCTATACAAATGACAAATAAACCTGAACCTGAACCTGATCAGTGCGTTGTACATGAGATTAAGGTGCAGACTAGAGTAACGGTAAATATCAAGTTCAACCACATAGTCCACAACAGGACGTTGCTTTACTGGTATAATCCACGGTTATGTCCATGTTCCAACAGTCCAAGGCCAGCCGGGTGACAGCTAGGCGGTGCCGTGGTCATGCCTTGTTCAACAGTCTGCTGGTCGGCGGACAGAAGACCTTCATAACTCTGGTCCTTGATACGACGTTAGGCTGTAACCAAACGGACCCGGCCGTCGGCATTACAGATCCATAACCAGAGACGTGCAGAGGGAATTTGAGAGGCAGGGGGCTGGAATTCCTTTAATTTTCTTTTACATTTCTACCCATATTTAGAGGAATCTCATTTTAAACACTATGAATCTAGGGTTTATACTATTCATTCAAAAGTTACAATTGTTGTGTACTGGTCAAGATTATACACTGGTCAAGAATACACCGTCTGGACGTCTTCTTGAATGATATTAAAAACAGAGTATAGCCCTGTATAATTAAACTCTGTTCAGTTGTGTTTGAGGAACATGAGCTATGTAATTCATAACACTTTATTTTTATTTATTCATAAGGGCAGTGTTTTCTTTTCCATTGGGTCTTTTAGGGACACGTGTACTGCACACAACACCTCAAACATGGACACTAGTCCTAGTCCTCATGCAAGGAGAACATATTTTACTGCGGTAACGTGTGTGACTAATCGTACGACTTTGACCCCCAGATTGATGTATCTGGCCACACCAGTAGCTGAAAAGACGTAGCATGAAGTAAGATGTGTGTTGATTTCCTTTTCATCAAAGAAAGTGTAATGTGACACATTGTGAGCTTGTAGATCGGCAATTATTTTGTGATTTGTGTTTGGCCAGAATGAGATGATGTACGTATGATGACGTATGCCAATCACTTCACACAGGTGTGATTTTTTGAAGTCCAATAACCCCTACTTTGAGAGGTTACCATTGCTCTAGAAACTAAAATACAGGACAGGACAGAGGACCTTTTAGTTTAAGATCTTCAAAAATACCAACATAGCATGTCACATAACATGCTAATTAGGAGCTTGTATATCTGCTATTTTCTTAAGTCCAATAACGTCCCCACTACAAGAACGAACCACTCCTAGAAACTAAAACACCTCTGTGACATGGACCTGACAGAGAACCTGCCACATCAACTCAAGGAAAGACAAAGTGTTCAAAAGACAAACACAGCCCAGTTTTATAGTGTCTTGAGCTCGTTAGCTAACCTAGTTCATCTGGTCCTCACAGGTGATAACGCTCAGGCTCATCAAGGCTTCAGGGAGAGGAGAGTGGAGATAAGAGAGGCAGAGAGAGAGAGAGACAGAGAGAGAGAGAGAGAGAGAGAGAGAGAGAGAGAGAGAGAGAGAGAGAGAGAGAGAGAGAGAGAGAGAGAGAGAGAGAGAGAGAGAGAGAGAGAGAGAGAGAGAGAGAGAGAGAGAGAGAGAGAGAGGACACAGAATAATAAAGGCCTCACAGAGTTGACAACTGGAGGGGAATATATGTTCAGGCCAGGGGTCATCAATATGCCTCTACCATAGCAGTGGATAGCAGTGGCTTAAAAAAGCAATTGGCTATTATTTTTAAATAAGTATAAACAGGGTTTTAAGTGCTTAAAGGTATATTCAGTGATTTCAATTAATTCAAATATATATATATTTTTAAATAATCCTCCCTACTATATAGTGTGCTGACCTGTCCCCAGTTAACCCCTGGGGTAAAAACCCCTTGGGCTGTATTTTGCGTGTCTTAAGTACCAGGTCTTATTCCCTAACTTGAGTAAACTAAAGACCTGGAGGCGTGATCAATGCTCTTTGGCCACTCAGAATAGCCAAAGAGCATTGATCACGCCTCCAGGTCTTTAGTTTACTCAAGTTAGGGAATAAGGCCCAGGCCGTAGCGTAACGGTCTGGGCACCGGACTGGTAATCCAGTCGCAGTGTGCCGCGGGTTCGACTCCCGGACCCGACACGGCCTTTACTGCATGTCATCCCCCCATCTCTCTCCCGTTTCCTGTCAGCCTACTGTCTGTCCCTTCAAAAATCAATAAAAGGCGTAAGCCGCAAAAAAATATCTTTAAAAAAAAAGTTAGGGAATAAGACTGTTGGCTACATACGGTATAGCCCATATTGAGCATGTTTCTTTCCTTCCATGGAGCAACATGGAGTCCACCGTACGGTCTTCGCTTCCTAACCTTATTTAATTAACCTTGCATCCAATCAGGAGATGAGAGGGGGCCTTCCTCCAATCACGATCGAGCGGGGGGGGGCGGGCCTTGGTGCACGTGCTGTTGGCCTGTTGAGTCCCCCCCCACTGTAGAGCGTGCATCTTGTTACCGGGGGGGGTTTCCTAATCACCCAAATCACTGAATGCTCCTTTAAACTGATTATTATGTTATATTAACACATTTAGCTGGAGACCCTTTGTACCCCCTCAAGGATCCCTGGCGGTCCCGGGACCCCATTTTGAGAACCATTGGTCTAACTAACTAACACACTGGTTCTCAAAGAGATCCCAATGAGAACCCTCATTGAGAGGGTTCCAAGGGTTCCCTGCAAAATGAGGAATAGTTTTACATCTAAAGCACTATTTCAATAATAGGAAAAATAGCCAATCTCCATCACACAATGCGTCACAACGCGATGTGCTGCTATTTTTGCTATTTTATTCTTTCTTTTTGTCCATGACATGCACTAAATAGGGACACCAAGTTGCACGTGATTAATTTCACTATAATTTCACCAGTTTGGAGGTAAAACAATGAGACAATGTACTTTTTTAAACCCATTCTGAACGGGCACCCATTTTGGTGTTAGCATCATGTTATGCTTTAGCTATTGAAAAATAGCAGATCTACAAGCTCATATCGCGCCACCGAGTGGCGCGATACGAGCTTGTAGGTCTGCTATTTTTGAATAATCGAAGAACGACTGACATTTTTTTAATCTGATCTCAGGTCAGAATGGGTTAATCAGACCAGTGTGTGTCCAGTGGAAACCTCGTATGAATCTGATCTCAGGTCAGAATGGGTTAAGAATGACAATTGTTTCTCTCTCCACCAGCAGTAGCTAAAGACAGTTGCAGAATTCTGTACTTAACCTAATCTAACAACTAAGATCTTGTCTTATGGGGGTCCCTGGAACCAAATCTTTTCAAATGGGTGTCCACAGATTAATACGTATCAAGTTAGGTGTCCTTGACATGAAGAGCGCGCCCACAAAGTCTAGCTCAAACACCTGTTTGACAATGCTAGAGTCCCACTTCCTGTTTGTAAGGCAAAAGGAAGTGACATCACATCGTACAATCACCAACCAATAGCCAGCCGATTGATGCATTTCACCATCAGAATCATGTCAGGCTGTACAGATTTTGGTTTTGGTTACTCTTTAACATTAACGGACCAAATATGTCGCTATATGGTATAAGTGTCAACACAAAATATGAGAGTGGAACACAAGCATGTGAGTCAACAGTCCAAAAGCATTCTCTCATAACAACACTGCCATTGTGAAGTGATAAAACATTATAAAACACAAAGGATTGGGTGGCTGGTCGCTCAGCCAGTGCTCAGACCATTATGCTCCGAATGCGAGGACTGGGGTTCGAATCCGACCCCAGCCTTGTCTCACATGTCTCCTCTCGCTCTGTCTCTCCACTGGTCTATCGGAGGTCAAGTATAAAAGCCACGATGCCCTTTTAAAACAACGTGAGGCCTACTGGATCCACACTCTACAAACCTTACACCCCAAAGGGCTTAATGATGAACTACTATTGAATGTTATGCTATAGAAAATGTTGATCTGAACTTCTTGTCCAGCCGGTACTATAGGCACTTTAGGTGCAATTTTTATTATATTTTTTTCTTATTCTTTTCCACTCTTTCGGACAGAGTAGGATCTTACATTTGACATTTATTTGCTTATTTTACTGTATGTCTTCCTTGTATGTTGTATGGCATGACATTTATGTATAATTCTTTCCCCCTGTATTATTGTAAACTGTTATTTTCAATGATATATATGAGGAATGTTCACAGAAACACTGCACCTTCAAGTCACATGACAAGGTTCTTCACAGCTGTTATCTGTTTGGATAAATTACATGCATTTTGATTGGTTGTTTACACTTCCTGAAATGTATTTAGTGACAATGTCAGCCCATTCTTGAATTAAGCCGGAGGAAGGTCGCAAGACCGAAACGTTGCTCAATTAATAGAATTGCTCTGAACTAGCAAGTGGCAGTGTGCGGATGTCCCTTAATTCTTCCACAAAGTATAAAAGCCTAAAATAAATCTTGGGGAACAAACAACACACGTACACTCAAAAGATGAAAAACATTACCTACAGATCGATGTACAGAATCCATGTTAAAGCCAGAAGAGTTGGTTGTGGCCAAAGCTACCTGTCACATAGCTTCTCAACAAAGTTACACTCCAGCCTCACTCTGCATCACGCATCATCACCATGAAGTGATCTGGTTTGGGGATTTCCGCTATCCGGAGTTTCTGAAAATATGTCCTTTTTGATGACATCATAATTAATAATTGCTTCCATATCTAAAAACGGCACCATTTACATCCACCACTGTTCAGTAGACTAAATCAAATGTAGTCATGTTTAAGGAAACTCTAAAAACACATAAAAGTCTCGGTTTTATTTTGAAAAAGTGGGTAGGCATATTCAATAAAAGGTTCATGGAATGTAAGTGAACCGTATGTCATTTATGACACAGTGTTGTGACAGCACTCGAGCCAACAATCTGGGTGTGATTGCCTGTGCGTTCAACGGACATAAAAGTGAGCTCTGTGAAGAGAGCGGCTCGTGTCCGGCGGAAACCTCGTATGAATCTGATCTCAGGTCAGAATGGGTTAAGGAAACTCTAAAAACACATAAAAGTCTCGGTTTTATTTTGAAAAAGTGGGTAGGCATATTCAATAAAAGGTTCATGGAATGTAAGTGAACCGTATGTCATTTATGACACAGTGTTGTGACAGCACTCGAGCCAACAATCTGGGTGTGATTGCCTGTGCGTTCAACGGACATAAAAGTGAGCTCTGTGAAGAGAGCGGCTCAGAAGATTTTGATGAGCCCCATGATTGCACTGGTATAGATTTCATTCAGAAGAAGGACGCTCAATGGAAAGTAGCTTGAACCCGGTCAGGTTCAATCAACTCAGAGCTAAAAACTCATCTGGCCATCAAAGTGGTGCTGGGGAAGGAGATACTGAATTATATAGATGTCCCTATTTGCATAACAGGCCTTTTTTTTTTGGAGGGACAGGAAGTTGTAGTCAAATCCAGGATTAACTGAAAGTAGAATGGTGTCTGTTGGCAGTGCACTGCCGGCAGATACAATGGATCTATGCAGGAGGACAGGAAAGCCATTGTTGCTGCCGGGGCGAACCTTGGGGGCTGTTGCTTACCTTTAGTGAAGCATGCCTTCATGCCATAATCATGGAAAAAATGAGTAAACTAACCGAGTGGGGCTAACAGGAATTGCCAATTGCGTGGTGCACCCTTTTTACGCAGAAGAACAGAGGGGGGAGCCGGGAGAGAATGGAAGAAGATTAAGAAAGGGAAAAGAAAAGAGAAAGAAGGGAGAGAAGAGAAGAGAAGGGGAAAAAAGTGAGGCTGACCAAACAGAACCAGATGCAGGAGTGTGGAGGCTCGTTTGATCTCTGTCCTCATAGGCTGATTGATGTTGCACATTTCATTTCCTTGTCAGAGTCTTGACATGATGTTTCACTAAACACTCCGGCCCTGTTCTCTTCTCCTTTGTATTTCTGAGGGGGTCATAATTAACCCTTCCCGGAGCTGAAAACAGACAGGCAACAACAGCAAGGGAAATAAATATACAGTAATATATATTATATAGCAAAGCAGGGGGCTTGGATATCAAAGGAGTTAAGGACCATTGTATCGTCCAGCTCTGTCCCTCTCCGACATGTGGTACCGGCTGACGTGATTCGCGCTGAAATGCTTCCATGGAGGAGCGGCCATGTTGACAGAGAAGAGTCCGTTTGAAGTTCCCCAGATATAGGAAAACAATTTCTTTAAGTCAGTAATGCAGTCAACTCAATTACAGTCAGGCTCCCAAAAGTTTTCCTTTTTCAGACTGCACTGACTGATCAGTGACTCACTGGGTTGGTACGATGATGGAACCAATCAATCGCTCTACCTGACCCGGTGGGAAAGTGATCCTGGCTGGATAAATAAATGTCTCTCCACCTTTACACCCCCAGAGGAGGTTCCTCTGCCCTTCTGGCTGCTGTCATGGGCGTCTGCACCCCTCCCCTACCCATCTCTCTGTGGCTCCATACCTCCTGAGGAGCCTAGTGGGACAAAGGCTGACATCTGGGACCCATTTCCCCCCTGGAGAAACCCTTCCTGTGGGGTATCCACTTATAGGGGTTTGTGGGGGTGGCGGATGGAAGGTGGTGGGGGGGGGGGTGGGCGAAGGCGTGCGGCTGGAGGAGGGTGGGGTGGGTGGGAGGTGTTTCAAGGTGCTTTTTTTCTTCTTTACGGTGTATGGGGTGGGTGTGGTGTTGGGGGGGGGGGGGGGGGGGCATTGGAAAGAAAGACCAGGGTGGACGTTAGGCTCAGAATACGAGAGGCATCGTGGTCAGTGAGAAGAGCTGGAGAGCACCTTCAGTGACAGAGAAGTATGGAAGGGGAGTTTTTATTGTCTGTTTGGAATCTGACACTTCTCTGGATGAGAGTTAATCACTTAAACCCCTGAATTGCAACCGTATAGGCCTACTTGGTACGCTCTTTTTTTCACTCTACACCAAATCTCTTGCTGGGGTTCAAGTGGCAAATGGGATCAAGTTAGCTCTTTCTTGTGGCACGTCCGATTGATTGACATTTACAAGGACATCAGAGACATTGCTACCTTGCTACATACTGTATACTGCACATCACACATACTGTAAACACATGTATATGCATTTACACAGTAGGCTACTGTACACACGTGTGTGAACACATAAACTTCCCGAACTGTTGTTTGACCCCTAGGAGTTGGTGCTAGGCTTACCCCTAGGCTGCACTAGTAAAAACGCAACTAGACATTTTTGTATTTTCGTATTCCTTTCGAGAGCAGATTGCTTCAAAAGACTTTTGCCTCTCGTCTGCGTGCTAACCTGTGTTATTCTTGTTTGGCTGTGACTTATCTTTCTATATTAGGCTGTAATTTATCATAATATTTAGTGCTCAAGCTTCCCCCAAACGTCCCTGCTTTCATGTGTAATTTAGCCAATATCCTGCACTGGCTCTGATTACTGTGTTTAAGTCCTGGGGTCCATCCATGGCACATTACAAACAGTCCCAGTGGAGTTCACAGCTAAGCAGGGGAGGGGATACGTTATGTTGTACTGCCTGAGAAAGAGGGAAGTTTATGCAACATGTTAGGTTGGCCTGTATTCTGTAATAAACCACTCTCTAGTGGTGGACAGTAAGTACAGTATGTAGGCCTACATTTACTTGAGTACTGTACTTCTGTATCTTTGGATACATTTCAATCAAATATTGTATTTTTGACACTACATTTCTAGGAAGAGACAAAGAACATGAATGAACCACTTAAGCCCTATTTCAAAAAGTGTAAATAGCTGATCTACAAGCTCACCACTTGTCGTGAAGCAACGAGTAGTGAGCTTGTAGATTGTCAATTTTACATTATGGGCGGGAACAACTTTTTGTAACTATACCTTTCAAGACGGGAACCCATTTTGGTACGGTATAGTATGTACAGTATATCTTCATACTTTTTATTTTTTAATAAACATTTGAAGGTTTTCAGAATTGTGAACATTTCTGGAAGATCTTAGAATTGTTTCATGGAAAATATCACATTTCAATACAGTAATGCATTGATATTAAAAAGAAAATGTATTACAAATGTGTACTTTTTAGTACCTGAGTATTTTCAAAAGCATTATAAAAGCAAGTATCCTATTCCAGTACTTTAACTCAAGTACAAATTTGACTGAGTAACATTCACTTGCAGTTGAGTAATATTTGACCACGAGTATCAACAGTACGTAGATGCTCCAGAGTGGAGTACTTTGTTCACCACTGGGTCACAGCTAAGCAGGGGATACAATATGAGAGAGAAAGAGGCTCGGTTTATTATTATTATTATTATAGGTTTAGGCAACAGGTTAGGTTGGTCTGTAATAAACCAATCTTGCAGAGAGGTTTTGCATGTTGACTTCGAGTAATCATTCACGCAGTAGAATGTCAAATAGTCAAATCAACACTCTGAATGTTCTGAACACACATACTGATGAAAAACAGCAACAAACTCATTTCTGCATCTGTGTCTAAGATCTTTTATTATTATTCATATATTCAAGGAGAAGTAGAGAGTTATAGGAAGTTACAGAGTTACTGTCAGTGACACTTCTTGTTTGTTTTTTTCCATGTCACAAACATACAGTACATAGACAGGACAAACACAACCCTTTCTATTTGGTTAGGCAGAGTATAAGTAACCAAGAGTGATCAGTTTGACCACTAGTGGATCAATTGCCCAGCCCACTGTTCCATCCTCCCTCCCATGGGTCCTATAGGGGACATAAAACAGTAGGTTCAATCCAAGAAAAGGAAAGGAAAGGATATAGAGAAATAGAGAAAAAGTAAAGTTATTCTGCTCATGTGATTTCCACATCCTTATTTTATTATTTTAGTGGCAGGACAAATAAACAATGTACAGAATCATAAAACACGGGACGTGATGTTAACCCATTCTGACCTGAGATCAGATTCATACGAGGTTTCCACTGGACACCCACTGGTCCGATGAACCCATTCTGACCTGAGATCAGATTCTAAAAATGTCAGACTTTTCAAAAAATAGCAGACCTACAAGCTCGTAGCGCGCCACTCGGTGGCGCGCTACGAGCTTGTAGGTCTGCTATTTTTAAATACCTAAAGCATAACATGATGCTAACACCAAAATGGGTTCCCATTCAGAATGGGTTTTAAGACTGTCCATTGTGCCAATAGATGGTGTGGGCGCACATGAGATTGCCTTGATGTTAAGAGTGGCATTAGGAGGTGTATTTCTTAACTAGGGCATGATGTCAATGTTTGGGACACATCCTCAGTAGTGTGCTTTTGAATCAGCGGGTGTTTCGGCCTTCCAACACTAGTATACACCCTCATCAAAGGTGGCCAGCTAAAGGGTGATCAACCCTTAGCTTGTGTCCCATATGCCCCAATCATTGAGATTAGCCTCCCACGGGACTATGCAAGGCAGGGGCGTCCTCTTCCCTGAGCCAGCCATATACAGCTGACCGCATACCTCAAAACTACAAAACAGAAATACTAAATATATAGGCCTAAACAAGGGCTAGTAGTACATATCCAAATATGTGCAGGTGTTGGACTGTATGTACATCTAAGATGATCCTTTTGAAAATTCTCAATGAAACTTTCAAAGCCAATTTTTTAGTCTGGACTGCAGGTCGTTCCACGACCAGGGACCAAAGAATTAGGCCAGAAATGTTTTACCCCCCTCGGATTTGATTGCTGGTGCTACACACCGCAGCCAAGCATTTGATCTGAGGTTTAGAACATTCTTTGACCAAATCGAATTTGCGTACGTCTGTAATCCACATAACTCGAGAACAGTTCGCCCACCGACTTCAAATGTGACACACACGTCCCACACCACCACAGTGAGTGCAGTGCCCGGTGTCGAGTCTTTTATCTAGTACCAGCGCAAAAGCCTCTGCCCGGGCTCTGGACCTGATCACCCCTATATATATATATATGGAGCTGGCCTGTTCTGACTTCTGCATAAACTCCATCTTTCGGCATGCCTGACAAAGAACTCCATATAATATGGGCATAAAAGGGACACAGACATAATAACTGCCATGCATTTCCAAATTGCATTGTTCCAAGTAGGCCAGTGCCAAAACGGGCACCGCTGTAGTCTTCTATCTTATCTTCTTCTATCTATCTATAAAGTGTACCACGTCTCTGTGTGTGTACGACGTCTGTACGTACGTCTGTAATCCATGTAACCGTTTGCCCGCGGTGGCTCAGGGGTAGAGTGCCTGGATGGTAACCGCAAGGTTGCCAGTTCAAACCCGGGCTCCCCCAGAGTTACTGTACAGAGTTAGTGTCCTTGAGCAAGACACTGAACCCCTAATTGCTCCTGATGTGCTAGTTGGTGCCTTGCATGGTTTCCGCTGCCATCGGTGTATGAATGTGTGTGTGAATGGGTGAATGTAATGCACAATCTCTGTAAAGCGCCTTGGATAAAGGCGCTATATAAATGCACCATTTACCATTTACCCCACCGACTTCAGGCATTCCAAGTCACCACAGGGTGTGCAGAAGACCCACGGTAGTTGAGACGTTGTAATCAATTTTCTACATAATAGTATTACTTGCCTCGACAATGATTTTCAATCCTACTCATATGAGCATTGCAAAGACAATCGCTGACATGTATTTCAACACAGTGAACCCTTAGCCAGCATAACTGTTCACATGATCATCACACAGAACTCTTGGTTTCACAACTGACTCAGCATTCTTAAATGTGCAAGGTTCACTTTCTCCAACTTTCTCATGCTCAGTGAGTCGGCAGATAAATTGACCATGTGCAGGCCACAAGGGTTGGAAAATACTGAATCAGTGTGAAGCCCCAGAATTAGCAAAGCAAACCACGGGACACCAGGTTTCAGGAATCCCTTTAACTGACTGTATATAGTACATGTATAAACTGTCAATTCATAAATAAAATTGTTGCACAGTCAAACCTTGATGGGGGATATTATAACTATTGCCAATGTTTCAATATAGAGCATCTCCTCATCAGGACAAATCATAGATATGGATGGATGCATGTCATCCATCAGTGCTGCCGATTCCTGCTATTTTCACTCATGCGCCTACAGTAGCCTACCTACAGTAGTATACCGCAATGTCTGTATATTATAACATTTTATAATAATAATCTTCTCCAAGTCAAATTCCTCATCAAAGCCAACTTGGCCAATATAAGCAGACTCTAATTTCATACAAAAAAAAGAAAGAAAAATGAGTTGCTTGTGTTGAACAAAGATCAAAGTGATAAACCACCATCATCATCAGTGTTGTAAAAACTAACATTTCCGATCCCAATCAACCAAATCCTCTCTTGGTAAGTAAAGGTTTCCATTGTCATCTTTATTTATCTATAGTCACTGTCATCTCCAAAGCCACAAATCCAGATATTAGGCTAATTACAGAAATCCCAGATGTCTTAAGTTGGAATAAAGTGAGTTATACGTTCCAATATTTGACCCTCACTGAAAAATCTTTTTATAGACCATAAACCACACATCAAGGTAGTGATGTAGGCACACTTATCGCGACAATTTCCTTGGATCAACACAGCTATTAAGGTATAGTGAAATTTACCACTCACACACTTCAAACGTTGGTTATGAGAAGGTATCATAAACCTGGGATCAGTGTGCAATCCACTACTGTGTCAGAACCAATGACATGTATCAGATCAGGGGGGCGTTGGCACACTGTGTCAGGTACTGTCAAAGTACAGTGAAGCGCAGTCTGCAGAGGTAGTGGAATGCCGTGTTCTTTAGAACTGAGCTATTGCATTAGAAACATCAACAGAATCCTGCAGCCAGCTTCAAAGTGGTGTGCTTTCACATTGAATCAATCCCTTCTTCCATTAGATTAGATGACCTTACCGAAGCTACATTGCACTAACGTTTCTTTATGGTTCCTCTAATCCTTCGCTCTGGTTTTGGTTCCCCCTGTGAAGCCACTTCAAACAGCTGCTGCCATGGCATATCCCTTTGTGCTCTAAAACGGCAAATATGTGTCTCTCCCCTAAAATGTTTCAGATGCGAATGTTCCTGCAGTCCCAGGGGCAGATCGAGCAACACACCAACAACACAGAAGAGAGAGAGAGGGAGAGGGAGAGAGGGAGAGAGAGAGAGAGAGAGAGAGAGAGAGAGAGAGAGAGAGTGTATCAGGGGGACAAAAGAGTCAGTGGAGGTCGGACATCTCCTGTACTGGTGTCACCCGAAGGAGTTAACGAGGAGGTCTGATTCGGCCTGCCGGAGGCAGAGAGGACTTCTGGCAGGGCCTGACTTTGAATGAGTGACGAGGGTTTGAAGGAGATGACAGTGAGAGAGAGAGAGAGAGAGAGAGAGAGAGAGAGAGACAGAGAGAGATAGAGACTGAGTGAGAGATGCTACAGCAGTAAATCAGTGTGGTAATAATGAGAAATTTGAGGGGGAGGGGATCACAAAAGGTTTAGAAACATGTGTTTCAGTTTGTAAATAAAACAGTAAATTGCTATGGATATTGCTGAATATCTGTGGGCTTTGTACTTCTCTTTGCGGAAGTTCCTCCGAAGTCATTCCGAAACAGCCTTCTGAAAATGCCAGAGCATCTTTTTAATGTCAGATAGACCATCTGGTTCTCTACTAATTCAAGATGGTAGCTTTTCATTCTTTCTTTTTCTACTTTCTTTTGCCACTTTTTGTAGTCTGAAAGCTTTGCAATTTGCATAATTTGCATAATTAAAGCGAATGCCGATTGTTTATATGTTTTATTCTGAGCCGTCTAATTTCAGAGACATACGGCAAAGTTGTGAATCCAAAGGAGCAATATTGTTCATGTTCACCCATTTTAACTTATGACAAATATTGTATACAGTAAATATATCTACTAACACTTCAAAGTAAATGTTCCCATGTGTCATACAGTATAGGTAACCTTCAAAGGAAAAGAATAAAAACAGCTATTATTAATGCTTCTATTTATATGGCATGTAAGTTTGATGAAAGGCAGGCGGAACTGCAGAAAAGTACTTGAACATCAGAATGTAATATATTTGAAACATAATATAATCCGCAATTGATATTTTGATAGTTCCGACCTCTGTCAATGAACATTTGACAAAACATTTTTTTTCACTTTAAAGTGGTTGAATAAATAAGTATTTATTTCCTTGTAATGTGAAGAAAATGTTGCATTTCAGTGTTTACATCAACTTTGTATTCTTTAATATTTGATCCCTCCCTTCCCAGTGTCAACCTGTCTGCCAGACTGTCAGTTAGGAGGTAGATTACTTCCTTCCTTGATTTGGGTAGAAAAAGAGTCACATAATTCAATAAAACAGGACCCCTCCCCCTCTTTACATACCACACGAAAACACACACGTTTTACAGCCTAGTGTATAAAGTTAATAGGACGCATTTGGTTCCAAAGCCCACAGCTTGCTCAGTGGAAACTAACTTGGATTGTTTTTCAGTTTCTTAATGTTAAAGGTTTATAATGGCTTGATAAAAAATGTTACTATGGTGATTTAAACCACAACATTGTAATTACCTTGATGCAATGCAACTCCGAGGGCTTGCAAACAAGCCCGTGTAATGTCATTAAGATATAAGTACCACAAAAAATGTCCTTTAAAAAATAAAAAGGTTATAAGATGCGGAGAAAGCAAGAGAGGGTAAAAAAATAATGATAGTGGTTTATAAAAAGGATCAAAGTTAATGTTACCTCTACTAAATAATGAATTCTGGAAGAGTGCCAGGCCTACTTTCCATAGTCTACCAGTGTACGTTTTACTTTTCCTTAACATCAGAATGTTTTTTAAAAACTGACGCAATATTTTTATACCCACAGTGTCTTCTAACGGAATCTCTCAAAACGAAAAACGAGTTCTAATGCAACAAATATTCATATATGCGGACATAATTCAGCCACATATTTTTCGCATCAACTTCAAAGTCCTTCCATCAGGCAGCTGCCTTAAC
The DNA here is from genome assembly GCF_964188405.1 of Protomyctophum parallelum. Classification (NCBI taxonomy): domain Eukaryota; kingdom Metazoa; phylum Chordata; class Actinopteri; order Myctophiformes; family Myctophidae; genus Protomyctophum; species Protomyctophum parallelum. The sequence goes on along the minus strand of NC_139703.1, from coordinate 48,949,085 downwards.
AAAATCATACACCAAAACTCCCTGCAACCCCCACATTCTCTTTGAGGGACAGAACGAAAATGTGGACGGATTGAATAATTGACAAACTTCAAAGTGCAGGTTATTGCCGAGCATTTACTGTTATGACTGCTATGCTATGGGGTGTTTTTCCTTTAAAAATGTATGCCGGGTGGCTGGGAAAGAGGCTTCCCTTCCCTCCCATTGCAAATCCCTCTCTAATGCCCAACACTGACCCTCTTCACCCAGGCTTAGTGGGAATGAAAATGTGTAACACCTTCAAAACACTATCTGTTCCCCCTTGGTTAGTTTCTCATGATATGGCCAAAGTAGTAGGCATTAGAATGGAAATAAGTCATTTATAGTCTGGGATTGATGTGGGAACCATCAGCAACATCATAAATTTGTCCATACATGTATTTAAAGTTTTGAACCAAGATGATATGGCTCTAAAAACAGATCATTTTCTTTCCAGAAAACATTATTACCCTTTACGTTGTTCCGTTTTTAAGACTGCGTTACATTACAATAATATGCAAGCAATACACAGGCTCGTCATAAAAGATATTTTATTATCATCATGGCTCTCAGACACATACCTGTACAAACACATACATTCATACACTCACTCACTCAAGTGTTTATGGGGATATTATACACAGTGCTGCACGTCATAATTTTATACATGATAGATATGGTAGCGCAAACTCCGCAAAGAAAAACAAACATTTAAAAAGAACACTATTAAATTAATCTCCTTAGGCAACATTGTAATTAACACAAATGGTTTGGATCAGGAGAAAACGACAAGAAAAGGTCATGATTCCTTAACATGCACATCATTAGAAGCACTGCTGTTGTGTAACCAAGATACACTTGATGGACACAAACAAGGGTTGGTTTTCACATCACGTCACATCAATGCCCACCATTTCCTTCCACAACTGATGTAAAAATAATAATAATAATAATAATAATACTACAAGAACGTGTACTGGTAAAAATGCCCATTCAAACGAGTATGTACTGTAAAAAAGTGCAGGTGGATTTGATTTGGATCTGTAGCTCAAAAAGCTCTTTCAGACTGAGGTTAAACAACCTTGAGTGACCTTCTTCCCTCTTCACATAGTTCAAACTCAATGATCAAGAAAATGAGTGGTGTTGGAAACATAAGTGTAGGAAACATTACATTATTGTAGTAGGGTAATTTATCACCTTGTTTCAATACAGATGTATTGGCATGTTTACTGTGGTGAAATATAGCTCAAGGGAAGAAAATAAGATTTTCTTTCTGAGTTTTATGTGTCATATGAAAGTAAATGAAATAATAGTGTTAGTAGTACTCATGTTAATTGATACAATAGAAACATGAACTCTTTTTAAAGCATCAAGTCATTAGAAATACTGCACCAGATCATTGGTAAAGGGACACCATCTTGTGACCACAGTGTGAAACTGCAGTATCCATCTTGTATACCCTAAAAACACTGGAAAATGCCCTCAAACACAAAGTGGAATACTATCAAGAATGTAAATAGAAATCGTAAGGGTATAGTAGTTATGCCTGAATGACAACACATCAAACTCAAGAATCCATAAAATGTATATGATTATACATGAGACGAAATCCATGAAAGATTAAAAACAGGGGCTGAACTTGTCTGTAAATTGTCCTGACAAGCAGAAGATAAACCCTGCACACACTAAAACAAATCCTGGGCAGGAAGGAAGGCGAGTGCATGCCTGAGGAGGTCGGGGTACAAACCAATGCACCCTTTCTTTGTGCCTCACCTGCTACGGCCCTTTTTGTTCACGTCCAACCCACAATTTAGATCATCATTGGCCCTATAGAACACGCACAGAAACCCTCAGGAACCCTGTTCAATGAGTCGTCTGTAGTAGACCAGGCCCAGTGGCAGAATGGTATACTCTCATCATGCCTTTTAGAAGTCGCTGAGGATGGCGATGTCGGCGAACTCTTTGCGATAGCGGTGTGAGTAAAGAGCCAGGATGAAGGACCACTTCAGGCTCATGAAGCTCCACACACTGGATAGATATAGGCTCCGAGGGTCTGTCAGGCCTGCGGGGGGGGGGGGGGGGGGGCAGACATAAGATTACAACCTGTCACTCGTCAGCAAACCATCTTCACTAATGTCGACTATGTAAGACAGATCCCGGACCATAGCCCGGGATTTTAGACGGTACACATTTTGAGAGCAATAGTCCAACACTTGGGACCGTTGTCTTGCCAGGCAGCTCCAGCTTCAGCATCCTTCTCTCCCAATGTTGTAACCCTCATCCCTCCTCTATACGTCAACCTCTATCACCAAACCTTCTAACCTGGGCCTCTAACACAGGGGTTTTCAACAGGTGGTCCGTGGACCACTGGTGGTCCCTGACCATTCATTTAGTAATGTAGGATTTGTTGATTTAAAAAAAGTTGCTTTCCACTAGTTGAGAAACAGTGAACTGAAAGACCTGGTCCTAGTGACCTGTGATAACCGTCCATGTAGTAATTTACGGACAAGTTGGAGTTCAAGAAATTCAACAGAAAAAAGGGAGTTGGAATCTCAAGAGGGGGAAGTGCACCGGATTGTCTGGATGAGTCATTAGGAAATGATTAGTAGTCAATGGACCATTGGTTGAAAAACAGTGGGATGTATACACATGGGTGTTACAAAAGCACAAATCTTAGCCCATATCCCCAGCCAACACAACAGTGGTCGACTCCCAAGGTTGATCCAAGTCAGGTGGTGGTCCCTCGTTCACAATCAGTTGAAAACACCTGCTCTAACATAAGTCTTTTCTGATCCAGTCAATGCTTGTCACTCCTACATGAGAACCGTAGCATCCTGAGGATGAACATCAATAACACCTCAATAATATTTCACACTCTTTTTCTCCACACGACCACGTCCATATCCCCCCCCCCACCACCCCAGGTTGGTTCTTAGTCAGGGTGGTGGTCCCTGGTTCATAATCAGTTGAAAACCTCTGCTTTAGATAGTTGACGCTAGGTATTAAACCCTTTCATCTCCGCCACCTCTACTCACTACTACTTATTTCACTGTCCTCTCTTTTGTTCAGACACTACTCAGAGTCCTCCTTACTTTCATTCCTAGTCTAACCCAATCTGACCTGAGATCAGATTCATACAAGGTTTCCGCCGGACACACACTGGTCTGATTAACCCATTCTGACCTGAGATCAGATTCTAAAAATGTCAGTCGTTCTTCGATTATTCAAAAATAGCAGACCTACAAGCTCGTATCGCGCCACTCGGTGGCGCGATATGAGCTTGTAGATCTGCTATTTTTCAATAGCTAAAGCATAACATGATGCTGACACCAAAATGGGTGCCCGTTCAGAATGGGCTAAAGCATGCCCCAATGCTGTAGAGACCAGACTCTCTTCCAGAGTTAACTTAGCACAGCAAAACAAGCTTGCACCACACCTAATCGCAATTATAATTGTCATAATCTTATCCAACAGTTTTTTTTTTTTTAAATAGCAGATTTAGAAGCTAACAAATATCAGCTAGTTCCGCTCATTTTAGTAAATAAAGTATAATAGTAAATGTCTGAGTTATTTCTTTGTATATTTAAGTTTTTGTCATAGCTGCCTTGTGCATTTGTGATTATGAAGCCTAAAAACCAAACAGAAATAAAATTTGTATTCCCATGTTCCAATGCCAAAAAACACAATTCAATTGTTAATTGCAATTATTAATGGGACAATTAATCGTCAACTTAGATTTGTAATCATGACAGCTCCAACCACAAACTTATTTATTTCTCAGGCAGTACATGTTGTACTGCTGTGAACTCCACTGGGTTTGTTTATAATGTGCCATGGAAGGACCCCAGGACCTAATCAGAGCCAGTGCAGGATATTGGCTAAATTACACATGAAAGCAGGTACTATGGTACTATCACTACATACTGTACATTGCTGTTATTATAGGACAATTCGCCTGGTGGAGATTTGCCTCTACTGCACTCACATTTCTAGTACTCTCTTGTCTTTCACCTTCTCTCTAGTCCATCTTCTCCTCCTGAAGGTTCCATTTCTAAAGTGAGCTGTGTTTAAATATAACTTTCCTTATAAATGGCAGCAGCTTCCTTCTAAATGACATGAGGCTAGAGCAGAGCTGCCGTCTTGGAATCTGGAGGCTCCAGGTTTAGCTAAGTGTCCAAGTGTCCTCTGAACGTGCTGCACACCATACTTTTCTAAACAATTCAATTATGCACATCTTCAGAGTCAAACAAACAAACTAGTGAAGATGCACCATGCAATATGCATCCAACCAAACATATTGCAATACACAAAATTATACAAAAAGTGATTGGTATAATTTACTACACCAGTACTTCTGCGTGTATTCATAGTAAAGACAAATACTACAGTCCATGTACTGTATTGTTTTACCACTTTCAACATGGCGTGCTTATTTTGGGCATGTCATAAGCGGAAGTTTACCCCCCCCCCCCCCCCCCACACACACACACACACACACACACCATTTTTAAATAGCAGATCCACAAGCTCGTAATTGTGAACTTGTAGATTAGCCATTTTAACTGATTTAAGCTAATCTACCCTGGCCTGTACATACAATGGAGAACAAAGTACATGGCCATCATAAGGCATGTGATTGGTACTCAGTACTCACTCTCCTTGTTGGAAATGGCAATGGACAGGAAGGTGATGAACGCTACGACGGCCAACAGGGAGAAGGAGATCCCAATGAAGAGGAAGAACTTGAGGCCCTTCAGCCAAGTCCTCCAGTAGTCCTGCAGGTACATGATGTGGGTGATCAGAGACCAGAGGGCCAAGACACCTGAGGAGAGAGCGCACACACACACACACACACACACACACACACACACACAAGATCGATTACAAACCCCATGCTGCGTGCAGGATAATTAAATGTTCCAAATGTTCCATTGCTAGGATAAAAAGGAAAGAACATGAATGCAAAATAAACACACACACACACTAAGTGCTTAAGCAGAATTAAGCTTTCTGTCACTTTCAATACACTCACAGTATATATTGGTCTATCCTGCACACAGGCAGACTTACACAATGTGTGTGTGTGTGTGTGTGTGTGTGTGTTGCAAGCCTGCACAAAAGGTCTGACAAAGCATGTTGTCAACTTGTGCTGAGTCAATGGCTCAAGTTGTTTGCCACAAGTTCTACTTTTGCTAGTGCTTTTTGTGAATGACGTGGTGAAAATTAACCGTTCATTTCAACACCTCGTATTCCTTCCTCCTGCATCTCATCAAAGAAGCCACAGAAGCCACGCACATTGCAGGATGACTGCCCACCGTTCTCAGAACATAAACAAACTTCAACTTAAAAAACTACAAGGGATGTCATAACATATTAAACATGAGGTTAGTCATACAGCAAGATGTCAGGGACCAGGGTGTTAAAAAAAACAACAACTGTACTTCCTCCTTATTTCCATTAATCACCTGATGCTGACCTTGCCACAGTAATACCCCCTTCTTTACCAAATCAAATGCAGAGTCATTCCCGAGGTCAATAGAGGTCATTCTTGAGGAAATAACAATAACCAGCTGTCAGTACTGGAACCCCCAGCCATACATGAACATTAGTGCTTGTTCACAGCTCTAATGCCTCTAATGCAAAGGCATTAGATTTGAGCTATGGACCAGAGCTACATGAACATCAGATTCCTGAACACCCTTAGACACATGATGAAACTTCAGGCTGGCAACAAACAAATTCATCCTGGAGCAAATTATAAGTAATGTTATTTGGCTACATAATAGCCCTGAAACATGACTGCCATGATGATTATCATGACAGTCATGCAGAAACTTAGCTCTGTTTTTGGCACTCGCTGCATTTACAAGATTTCCGTATATATAAACATTCAGATTTCAAATATAAAGTACTCACAATTTGTCCCACGGGTGTTAGTTAGTAGCAGCGCCAGCGATTAGAATTGCTGCATTAGGAGATATTCGCAGTGGTATGTATGGGTACTTATGCTTCACATATTCAGAAACCCTCACACGAAAAAATGTCGTCAAAGAGCGCAGACAGGCCATAAACACGTTGTTTATGTTTTATGTATGTCTGCGTACCAGCTAGGTGGCATGGTACTGCTGGAACAGGACCCCATGCTCTGTGTCATCAAAAAGTCAGAAACTTCAGTAGCATTGGGTTCTGCTTGGAGGGCTAGACTCTCGTATGAATACGAGAGTCATGAACCATGGCTAGCTATAATAGCTAAATAACATTTAATGATCGACAATACATTGGGCAAAATATGTGCCCCAATGCTCAGTGTATGTAGTTGTAGATGATTAAAATGACTGCTTTCCAGTTTTTAATTCACAGATTGGCTGTTAATTACATGTTAAGGCGTTATAATAAACTAACATTATAGTAGAATCTGACCAAGTAAAAGAGTAGAGGTTGCAAAATAAAATAAACCTCAAGGTAGTCAGTGGTTCAAAGTTCACGTCCATAAATGCATTAGGCCTACTTTAGAACTATTGCATAACTGCAGCCTGCAGCCGGGTAGGTAAACTGAAGATACACAAGGGACAATTAACATCTGGATGATTTTCAGTCCCCGTTATATTCCACCTATAGTCTCGGTCCCAGCCTTAGTATTCCACCATATTCAGTCATAGATCATAGTGTTAAATTCACCGCAGCTAGGTAGACTAAGGGTTCATCTGCGGTAACCTTTTGTGCAATGAAAATCAGTCCTCTGAATATGCAAGCAGCAAGTTAGTGTTACAACTACAACAGTTTCGTTTTTTTCATTATAACATGACCTGCTTGCCACCTCGTGAATTGATATGTTGATCTCGTCGGATCAATGCGAATGTATTTCTTTAAAGCTAAAGGACACTGTGTTACTGTAGTGTTGCATTGTTTACTTCACCTGATAGTCCTCCCATCGCTGCGGTCCATGGCTGGTTGTAGGCGACGTTCCACACCAGAAAGGCAGAGAAGCCCATGAGGACGCCGAACGACGCATAGCCGATGCTAATGTAGGTTTTATTCAGCCCCATTGTCACACCTGGAAGTGTTGACTAGTAGTAGACACCAAGACGATGTAGCTGTATACAGTTACAGTTATAGCGGTTCTATCAGCAGCAGCGCAACAACCCAACCACTGTCTGTTGTTGTTGAACTCAAATGGCCCTCGACAGGGCGACCACGGAGGCTGGAGCTTATTGTTCTTCCGAGGCGAGATATTTGTTGAAAAACGGAAAATATATTTACAGCACTAGTCCTAACGTCTCAAACCATCAAAAAATAACATTGCTCCACCACCACCACTTGCCAGTCTTCTTATCGAATGACAGCCAAAGAAACCGTCCTGATTAGCGTACACGCTGTGACCACAGCGACTACTACAGGGGAGGGGTGTATATATAGCCCCAGTGGTGGGCGGTGGACAATGCAACGAACACAGTATCTTTTTGAGTATCAGTCAGTCTGTATCAGTATCAGTATCAGTATCAGGATCCCAATTCAGGGGGTCTATGGTATCAGTATTTTAATTGAGTTTACGGTTGGCATTTGTAATCTCACATTTTGGGATACATCTTTGCTTTCTCTCTACTACTATTTACAAAATTACAAGGCAAATTGCCTTGTATTTGTAATAGTATTTTGAGTTGACTCCACTCCACTTCTAGGAAAGCCTACATCATTTATGCATTATCAGTTTCAGTACACATATTTCAAGTGACACGTGTCATGGTGCGTTTGCTAGTTGTGAAAAAGAAAACCAGAAAAAAAATATGTTTGGATATTTTTGGGGAAATCTTTGGGGAAATTTTAATAAACCAATGCTTTAATATTAAAAAGACAGGGCTACACTGTAATTTGAACTTTTGAATACTTAAGTACTTTTAAAAGCATATGCTTTTGTTTTGAATACTTGATTATTTTTTGAAGTAAATGGCCTACTCCAGTACTTTAACTCAAGTCCAAGAGAAACGTTAATTTACTTGAGCTGTTAAGTGTTGAGTAATCTGACGAAGTAGGCCTACTGAGTAGCCTCCTTTCCTTTTTCCACCACTGGTTATTCCAAGCTCCAATTTGACTGATCCCCATTGGATATGATTTGTATCCCTGGGACCAAATCTATACCATAAAAATAAAGTGTTCATTTAACTAAGTCTGAGCGTACAAATGGAACCAAATGGACCGAAGGGTCCATACATGGCAGGTTAAGATATGGTCGAGAACCAGTGAGTGTGGTACAGGTACAGGACCCTTTCACAATTCTAAAACTCAGCAGACCTGTTCAAAAATATAATTTAATATTTTATCATGACACACAGAGTAACAGTTGGGTTCTTTCAACATCATTGGCTGACTATTCACGATTATAAATACTGCATAAAAATGTATCTGAAAAGGCTCACTGGCAGACGGCAGTACTGTTGCTTTTGCTAGGGTCAATGTTTTTTTATAATAAAAAATTTATCTTCTTACCACTCTTCTCTTACCTGTCCTGTACCCATCTTGTTTCACGCTTACTGCTGTTGCTATGACATATATATATGATCAATAAAGGTCTGTCTGTCTGTCTAGTTTAGAGCATAATAGCACACAGAATTATAAATCTTATGTACAAGAAATAAAGGAAATCTTTATTAAATTATTACATTTGTCCTCTAATACAACATGCACCTCAAGGCACGGAATACCTTACTCAAGTCAATCAAATAAATGTGTTAAAATTGTACTCAAGTTGCCAATTGAAAAAACAAAAAAAACAAACATGTTTTTTGTGTATGTGTGATTTCACAAATAATTAAACTCCTAATGGAGAACTACATACTAGTACTAGCAGACTCAAAACTCACTAACAATTTGACATCAGACATCAGAATTCAAACTTGGCAAGTAATGATGAAAAAAGAAGTGGTCTAATTTTGGTTTCATGATCTTGAAAACGGACTTGTTTCGGTAGATACGCTGGACCAGAATGTCATCCTCTGCGTACACAACCATATCACACCACTCAGTGCCTGTCACCATCATCTCCCCCTGCATCTGATAGTAGTGAGCATGGTTCTTCTTCAACTCCAAGATGCCATACTGGAAGTCCAGGAAATTGCATTCCACAAAACTTCGTACTTTGGGGCATTTGATAAACACAAGGCCATAACTTGGGGTCTCGGTGGGGTCGTAGATCATCCCGTCTGGGATCGCCGCCAGCCACGGAGCGTCTGGGTGGACGACCAAACCACAGGGAGACCAGTTGACAAACATTTGTCTGCAGTATTCCCGGAGAGCTTCAGGCCTGACTTTCGCCTCTCTATTCAACACTGTTGACTCGCGGGCTCCTTTCTGTATCTTAGCAGCCAAGTGACTTGCGAGACTCTTTCCCCCTTTCAATTGGCAGACCTCCATGAAACGGCTCGTCAAACGAAACTTCCTCAGCTCCTCCACTGTCCCCGTCAGTCCCCGAGTGGAAAGCTCCAAATTGTGTGATCCATCCCAGGTGGTTTCCAGGGACTTCATGTGCTCTCGGCTCTGCTTACTGAGGACAGGGGGGGACAATGCTGGCCCCAGTTTGTGCGACGCCAATGGAAGAGATGGCGGAGGGGGGGCATTGTCATGAGGACTGTAATCTCTGCTTGATGGCAGAGGATAATGGTAGGACAGAGGGCAGCCTTGGGGGACTTTTCCAATAGCACTGTCCACTAAGGGCACATCATCCTTCATCCCCATTTTGGCTATAAGAGGTTTACTCTCATCAGGGATGTCCTTGAAGGCTTCAACGAGCCGAGAATAAAAAGTCTTGTCGTAATGCACTACGCCATCAAGAGGTTTCACTGTGGTCCTGTAGGAAAGCAATACACATTACAAATTAAGATATATATATATATATTTATTTTGCTTTTTGCTCATTGATAGTTTAAATGTCAAATGTTGGTTTTCTAGTCCTACCTTGGAAGCTGTAGGATGGTTTTCTGCACAGGTTTCCTTGCTTTTTTCTTTGTTCTTGGTTTCAACCTTCCACCCTACGAAGAAAAACTAATTTGAATACTTTAACATGTGTAGCACAGGCTGATTGTATAAATAAAACATCCCATTCCAAGGCTGTACAGATCAATGGCCAACTGCTTGTCCAACTGCTATAAGCCTGTCATGATAGTCAAATATGTACCAAAAACTGAAACTACCACATAAATCATAATTCAACTCGTGGCCGTAGGTTGCGCTCAATATCGAGCTAAACAAGATAAACATTTAATCAGAGTTCTAGAACCACGTTACAAAGTGCCAAGCAAATCGTATCGTATAACCTGCGTTATGCATAAGAAATAAAGGCAAGAGAAGTTAGTGAAGGGCTGTACTCTGGCAAGCCGTTTTAACATCTAAGACTCGATAAAGTGCCCCTCGGGGCACAGGTCTCCACCAGGCCAGGTCAGGTTGTGGCCTCCTGGTGGCGCTATAATAGGCCAATGTGAAAAGGGTGCCATTTCTTCTTATGCCTTGGATGGCAATTTGATGATTTGAGGCATTTTGTTCCAAAAATGTGTTTGGAAAAATCCACCTGTTGGTGGCGCTATAACAGGCCAATGTGAAAAGGGTGGAATATACTCCTCAGCCTAGTAGGAAAGTAGGAAAGATTTCACAAATTGCACGCTGCATTCATGATTTGAGGCTTTTTGTTTCAAACGGGCCAATCCTACAGACTTTGAAAGCCAATGTTAGCCAATTAGGATGGGATATGAAATATCGGACGGATCCGGCTTGAACACATGACTATAGAGATACTGTGTAACGATTTGCAGGATGTTTGGACAGAATCTGGAGGAGTAATATCAAAAAATGTGTTTTACAAAAGTCGGCCTCCTGGTGGCGCTATAACAGGCCGTTCTGGAAAACTTGGGGCAGAGGTTCATCGTTGGCATCCAGGGAGTATGCGTGCAAAATTTGGTATCGACCGGGTTAACGGTGCCGGAGATTAGCTGGTAACAGACAGACGGACGGATGGACGCACGCACGGACGGACGGACGGAGTGTAAAACATACTATCTCCCGTGCAGGTAGATAAAAGATGTAAAAATAGTAAAAAGGTGCTCGTGGATCAATCGGCATAAGACATCAATGTGGTCTTCTGCTGCTGCTGCTCTGCTGCTCTGTTTCAAGGTTGGACATGTTGTGCATTCAGAGATGCTCTTCTGCATTCCTTGGTTGTAACGAGTAGTTATTCGGGTTACTTTCTGTTGTCTTTCTGACAGGTCGAACCAGTCAGGCCATTATCCTCTGACGTCACCTCTGGCCATCATATTTTCTCTTTTTGTGGACAATTCTCTGTAAACCCTACAGCTGGTTGTGTGTGGAAAATCCCAGTAATTTCTGACACACTGTTTGGCATCACCAGCCATACCAGATTCAGTTAGTTGAATCAACTTTTTCCCCATTCTGATGCTCAAGTTTGAACTGCAGAAGATCGTCTTGAGACTCTTGACCATGTCTACATGCATAAATGCACCAAGTTGCTGCCATGTGATTTGCTGATTATAAATGTGCGTTAAAGGTATATTCAGTGATTTCACTTAATTCAAATATCACTTTTTTTATAGAGTGTGCTGACTAGAGTTCCCTGTGCCCAGTTAACCCCTGGGGTAAAGAAAATACGTAGGTTTCATTTTTTGGCTAGGTGGCCCAGCCGCCTAGCCATCATTCAATCAGGATAGAGGGGCCTTCCGCCAATCATGATCGAGCGGGGGCGGGGGCGGGCCTTGGTGTGCGTGCTGTTGGCCTGTTGCGTGCCCTCAAATGCCTCAAATCATCCAATTGCCATCCAAGGCGTAAGAAGAAATGGCACCCTTTTCATTGGCCTATTATAGCGCCACCAGGAGGCCACAACCTGACCTGGCCTGGTGGAGACCTGGGCCCAGAGGGGCACTTTATCTAGTTTTCAATATGTACTTTGCTCAATGCTCAGTCAATCAAATCATCGCTATGGGGTCATCAGCCAATGTTCCGTTTATAGAAAACCTCAAAGCTGGTAATAGGAGGGGCTAGCGCCCCTCAAAAACGATTGTATACTTGGCAAGTAAATAGGCTAAAACAACAGCCAAGATTTAACTGAACTTGAACTTAAATTAACTTTGCAAATATGTCAAACTAACAAGATTATACTACGAACATACCTTTTTCTTCAAGCTCTGTCCACATTCCTTACACTGCGAACATTGCTGTGGTTGATCATCGGCGTCACCATCATCACACTCCATGTCTGACATTGTGGACATGGACCCATCATTCATACGCGACTCCACCTTTAGAACAGGTAAGGAATCACCGTCCTCCACCTTTTGTGGATCTATGAAGGAAGTTGTGGCAGCTTCATCCTCAATCTTTAGTATGATGGAGGTTGTGGCAGCTGAGTCATCCTCAACCTTCAGTGGCTGTGATGAATTGAACAAGGTGGACCCTGTTGTAATTAACAAGTGTAATGCTTAATTGGGTCGTCCACTCACAGTTAACAGTCTTTGTATTGAGTTTGTGCTTGAAATGTACTGCAATTCTGCAAACTGTTAACCCATTCTGAACGGGAACCCATTTTGGTGTTAGCATCATGTTATGCTTTAGCTATTGAAAAATAGCAGATCTACAAGCTCATATCGCGCCACCGAGTGGCGCGATACGAGCTTGTAGGTCTGCTATTTTTGAAAAATCGAAGAGCGACTGACATTTTTAGAATCTAATCTCAGGTCAGAATGGGTTAATCAGACCCAGTGTTTGTCCGGCGGAAACCTCGTATGAATCTGATCTCAGGTCAGAATGGGTTAATAAATATTTAAATCAATCAATCAATGTATGATGGAGGTTGCAGCAGTGTCACCTTCAATCTTTAGTATGATGGAGGTTGCAGCAGAGTCATCCTCAACCTTCGGTGGTTGTATGATGGAGGTTGCAGCAGTGCCACCTTCAACCTTTAGTATGATAGGTGTTGTGGCGTCTCCGTCACTGATCTCATGTGTTTCCGGTTCCTCTTTCACATGACAAGTCTCTGGTAGCACCTCCTGGCCCACACTGGCACGCTCAAGGGTGGGTGTGGCTGATGCCTCCGAACCTTGGTCTATATTGATAAACACAGAAGTATTAGACAGAATACTCATGATACATGATTGATTGAAATTCTTTATTTGGAATACCCCTTGAGATACAATATCTCGTTTTTGAGAGGGTCCACAAGCATACAATCAATACAAGGTAATTAACAGAAAATAAAAAGGAAAACAAAACAAAACATAACAAAGTCAAGAGTCTGAATTTAGACTTTGCCTGACACATTTTGACAATGTTATCATCACAATGTAATTAGAGCTAACTAACACTAGTGTAGTGTAGAGAGAGACTAGCCCCTCTCGGAACCCTACGTAAAGTTTGTTTACACTAAAGTGTAGTAGTGTAAACAAACGTTACGTAGGCTCCCGAGAGGGGCTATGTAGACTATAGAGACTAGCCTCCTGCTAGCTCTGGTTCTGAATACATAATACGATGCGCGAGGATGTCACTTTTTGTTGGTTAAAAAAAAAAAGACACCATCGTACTGCGGGCGGAGGTACAACTACAAACCTATGCGACATAGTCTGATCTCGGGCTTTGGATTCATGAACACAGCGCGCAGAGTCTCCTTCAGACGGTTGTTTTCTTCGCGGTACTCTTCAACAATGTTTTCAACTTGTGCAAACAGCTCTATTGCAGTTGCTGTCATTCGTTCTGTAAAAAGGCTCTTAAGCGTTTCAAGGTTGCTGTTCTCCATTTTGATGTTTGTTCATTTGCTTAGTTTGCTTGTTGCAAGAGGCTTTGATTTTGAGGGTTTGCGTAAAAGCGCGCAGTCTCTGTAGAATGAAAGAAAAAAAAACAACCTGCGTAAACATCACGTGACGTTGGTAAACTTCCGTCTTCCTGATGTGATTTCCGGAAAACTGGACACATTGCTACCTCCTACAGGTCTGGAGTGTTAGTTTGTGACTGACAACCATACTAAGGTACTACATATTAAATGAATTAAAGCACTGCTTTCACTGTCCTTGGCTGGTTTTCAGTGGGATTCAGTATGTGTTAAGAATACTTCTGTGGGTTTACTTGTTGTGTCCTATGCCACCACAATGAGGAACGCCCTACCCACAGTAATTAAGACATCCCTTGATTCCTTTAAAACCGCTCACTGGCCCCCATGAATTCTGAATCCCCCACCCACCCACCCACCCTCTTTCTATATGTTTTTTTTCTCCTCTCTTTGATGATTTCCTGTTTTGGCTATATAGAAGTATATATTTGTACGTCTCTAAATGTTTTGATGAATTGAAAACGGTGGACCCTGGTGTAAACAAGTGTAATGTTTAATCACGGATCGTCCACAAAGTAACAGTTTTTGTATTGACTTGTGCTTTCGTTTGAAATGTACCCATTCTGCATACTGTGCAGTATTACTGTGTCAGAGTCCATCTGGATGGTTTCCATATTTTTGCCTAGCCTGGGCACCATTTCATTTCGGTATATGATCCGGGCTGGAGCCGGATGATATGCTTACGTCATGTTGTAGGCAATGGTTTGCCTACAACAAACAGGAAGCTGTTTGTTGCTTCCTGTTTGAATAAAAGCTCTCGTAAGCGAGAGCTTTTATTGAGAGGGAAATTGAAGTTGTCGCCGCCTGTTCATCCTGTCTGGCGACTACAAAACAATACTACAACATGACGTAACCACATCATCCGGCCCCAGCCCGGATCATACGGACTTTTGAAAGAGAGACCAGGCTTTCCTCCGAGGCGGTGGAAAGCCTGGTGAGGCGAGGTTAATTTTTGCCTAGTCCCTTGCCAGTCCGCGGTGCCCCATGCAGTCTAGTCTAGTCAGAGTCACTGTGTGCCTATGCCCAGGAAGCGAAGCACTTCCCTTTCCTGACACCGCTTTGGATGTTAGTAGGGCTTTCCCGTCTTTTCCCTTTCCTACTGCCTGTGCCACCCTGCTGCTATACTTTTGCACTCATATCATATTATGTTACAACTCACGTTCCCTTCCACCACCACGAGCTGGTTCCCTTACTGCCTTCTCAATTCTATATGGACCAACAGCTTCACCACCAGATCTGACCAGGGACCAGGTTCCCAGCTTTCCTTCCTTCTTCACCCACTGCTCTGTTGTGAAGACACCCCCACAGATTGTTGGGTCAGTGACATACACCAAAACACATTTTGTTTTTAGTTTTTACTCAGCACTTTGTTGTATCTGTGCCTAAAATCATATGGTGACATGAAAATAATTGTTTATAAAATAAGTTACTCACTTTATCAAAGTCCTTTATCATAACTAACCTGTGATCAACTATAGTTTTGTGAAAATTAATTAAATGTGTGTATTATTTTCAAAATCAACACTTCATAATTAATAGAGAATATTAAAGATATGCTTTTTTCATTATTTGGAACGTCACACAAAATGATTTCGTGTCACACCGTATGATCATACAGATGTCAAAGCAAACTATGTAAAGATTTTAACCTACCTATTGGCGAGACTGGACGTGGACCTGATACTGGACTTAGATCTGGGGCTGGACCAAGGTCTAGGATTATCTCTCCATAATATATTGGATTATCTGGGGATGGAGTCAAGTTCAGTAATTGTTCTAAATTCCTCCTTTTTGTTCTGTACTTTAGTTGGGCCTTTCTCCATGACTCCCTCAGCTTCTCTCTCTGTGACGGCGGAAGACTCTTTATTCTGAATTGTGAGATTTCTCCCTTATGTTTCTTTTCTTGGTATCTGTTCAAAGGCAAAGAGAATAGTGTGAATATTTTAACAGTGGTGAGTGAGCCAATCGTGCCAGCAAGTGTTCATTTCTGGGCTGGAACATAAGCAGAAAATACATTTCATTTCAATTAATGTTTATTAATCAATACATAATTATTCCCCACCCATAGTCTATGTTCCTCTTAGGGTGTAAGCACACTTGGGCGTCAATGCGTGGCAAAAAGCCGCTCTTGGCAGTTTCCTGGTTTTTAGACAGCTGGTGGATGGAAATTAAGCTCCACCTATGCGTCAGAATGCCGCGTCGGCCAGATTCCCGGAAACGCTTGCCCCCACGGCATTCTGCCGCGTGGGTGGAGCTTAATTTCCATCCACCAGCGGTCTAAAAACCCGGAAGAGACGCCTGCCGCTCACGGCTTTTGGTCTTCGTGATGCTAAAGTGTGCCTGCAGTGTCTGTAGCACTGCCTACAGAGATCGAGTCCAATGACTAGAACTCTCAGAGCCCTTTTCCACCGGTTGGTTCCCAATGGGAACCGGTTCAGTTCTTTTTGGTTTTTAGTCCATGAGCCAGAGCTCTAAAATTGGTGGGAAACTATACCCTATATTAAATTGTTTATAGGATCAATACAAGTAAATTAATACATGATTACCCTTCCACAGTAGTAGCTTTATCATATTTTCGACTATTTTGCATATTTTCCTACATAATGCCTCAATTTACAATTTACAATTTACAATTTACAATTTACAATTTAGGCATTTAGCAGACGCTCTTAATCCAGAGCGACTTACATTTAAGCAAGAACAAAAGCATGGGAATACATCACATAAAAGCATCTATCATGAAACATGCGTAAGCTAAGAAGGTAACAGTGGAATATCTATATGATGAAACTATACATACACTATACATAATAAACTATACATATTCACTACTATGCTATACATATGTACTATGGCGTGCTATGACTATATACAATACAATTATAGTGCTGTCTACATAACATGCTATAAGTCTGTGTCAAATGCTATCTAAGCCAACAGAAATGCTATCTAAGGGGTTAGGGTAAGTGCTATGGGCCATGATGGAGTCTGAAAAGGTGGGTTTTCAGGCTACGGCGGAAGATTGGGAGTGATGCTGCAGTTCTGACTGCAATGGGAAGTGCATTCCACAGTTTTGGAGCCAGAAGGGAGAAGAGTTTGGGACGTGTGGAGCGTTGTCCTGGCGTTTTTAGTGAGGGTACTTCCAGTTTCCCTGCGTTGGCTGATCTGAGTGCGCGGGAGGGTTTGTAGGGTTCAATCATACTTGTAAGATATGGGGGAGCCATACCTTTGGTTGCTTTGAATGCCAGCATCAGAGTTTTGTATTCTGTGCGGGCAGCGACCGGGAGCCAGTGGAGGGAGCGGAGCAGGGGGGAGACATGTGAGAATTTTGGCTGGTTGAAGACCAAGCGAGCTGCTGCATTTTGGATCAGCTGGAGAGGCTTAAGTGCACATGCTGGTAGGCCAGTAAGGAGGGAGTTACAATAGTCGAGTTTTGACAAGACTGTTGTCTGGATTAGGAGCTGGGCTGATTCCTGGGTGAGGAACGGTCTAATTCGTCGTATGTTATAGAGTGTGAACCTACATGATCGAGTGACAGCTGTGATGTGAGCTTTGAACGAGAGCTGACTGTCCAGGACAACACCAAGATTCCTGGCTGTTGGGACAGACGTTACCAGGGCGTTGTCTACGGAAATAGTTAGCTCCCGCATAGGGCAGGACTTAGCTGGGAAGAAGAGAAGCTCAGTCTTGTCTGGGTTCAGCTCATTTGCCTCATTTGCATATTCAAAAATGTAAAATTTGTAATACAATAAATCATTGTCTTCGTGTAAGTACTCAATTGGGGAAATGTCATGGTGATAATAATCTAATATAGGTATGGTTTTGCACACTCAATTCATAATTAACGTTTCAATTTTGGAGCTCTGGCTCATGGACCAAAAACCAAAAAGAACTGAACCGGTTCCCACTGGGAACCAACCGGTGGAAAGGGGGCCTCAGTAAATCTGCCCCAAGGCCTTTTGAATCAACAATGAAAAACACTCCCTCAGACCTTCCTAATTAATGGTCAGCGAATGGAAACAAATAGTTCTTGTTTACGGTACTTTTCCTTTCTGCGCCTCAGCAACTCCTCTCTCTTTGCTTGATCTGAGTTCAGTCTCTCCCTGTATCTCCTTGTCCTCTCCGCACTTGTCATCTTTCTATGTCTCAAGGCAGCTGACAAAAGAAAATGGAATGTATAGTTTAAGACAAAGACAAAAGATTGTTTAGACTGAAACAGTATTCTAAGGTTTCTGTGAAGGGGTTTCCGGTCTGTCCGATGAATTTGAAATATATATCACTGAATAAAACTAATTTAAACACAATATATTTTGGATAATACAGATTGTGAAAATCTGTGAAAATGTTTAAAAAAATGTTTAAATGGGACTTTGTTATTTATTGTTATATCTGTAGGAAAATACAGTTTGTATCATATGGTGTGACAATCAAGTCATATGGCGTGACAGACAGACATGTCACACTATGATAAAGTGTCACACCATATTATGTTTTCTGCACTTAGCATAACCTTGAGGCTACTAGCTATACATTAGCATGCTAACAACATGCTAGCTATAAAGCAACATATATTTACATGTAATTATGACCACATTTTTTATGAAAAAGGTGTCACACCAACAGACATCTGGAAGAGGCACTTTGGTCAGAGTTCCAACACGATCATATTTCATGAAAATGTTAAAATGATAACTCACCTCAGACACCTGTCATGCTCTTGTATTGCAAGTACTAAACAGCCTTACTGAAGAAGGACCTCTCTATCCCAATGGGTGTCCAAACAATTTCCTGTTGAAATTTCCCAAAATAGTGTCACACAATATTATGATTTTGATTTGGGGGACAAATCTTTTTGATCAGAAATTATGCAAGCAGACATTATGCTTGGACAGGTTAGGTCGAAACATGTTGGCAGTTGCCTTTTTAATTTAATAAAGGCTATCCTCCTCATTTTAACCTTGAGTGCCCGGATCATTTCTTTTTTTCTTCATGTCACATCTATATTATATTTATGGATTATTATTTTTATATATATAATTTTAGAATGTCTTTCTTGAGAAACAAGGCGACAGTCACACCATATGAGTTTAGCTATACATTTGTTGAAATGTTTTAATCTTGAGTAAATTCACATAAAGGCTTTTGACAAATACATTTTTTACTGAGGACAGCAAAACTGCTATGTCACCCACAGGAGTGAACAGAACACACACACCAAACAAGCCCTGGCTTAATAAGGCATGTGTTATCCTTTTTAATCGTACCACTTTACTATTTGCAAATTGTTCATAAAGAATATGCAATCAATGATCGATCAATCACCTCTCCCCCTCCCCCAATCCTCCTTATCTGGTTTCTCGGCTGGCTGGGCAGGGTCAGAGCCATAGTTAATTGGCAGTGCGCATGCGCTGTACGCCAAGGCACGGGTGTGGGGGTGTGTGTGTGTCGTTCCCTTTGAGTGACAGACAGCTGTGACTGTGTGGTCTGTGTGTCAATGAGTGTTGTCGCTGTGACTGTAGTGACTGTCTGTGAGGTTGTCGGTCAGTCAGGAGCCCAGGAAGGCAGGAACAGACACAAATAGAGCACTGATCTATCGCTGGCAGCTTAATGCGGGTTGTTGGAGCATTTAGCAGCTCACTACCAAACTACTGGGATCAAACATTAGTAATAATAGTATGTGTGGTGCTGCTGTAGACACGAGTACTGTTGCTTATAACACTTTTAGCTAGATGGCTGGCTAGCGAACGTTACTTAGCAAACTAGCTAGAAATTAGCTAGTTGGTGTTTTAACAGCCACAACAACGATTCGTTTTGTTTTCTTTTGTTTCTTGGGCGACAACGTTTTTTTTAAAGTCCCTTTTAAAGGCTTATCAGGTACTTTAAAATAAACACACAATGGACGACATAACCCCATCGACACCGCATACATTTGAATCAGAGGTAAGTCATTATTGTTTGGTAACTAACTACCTTTCTCACGGTGCAGGCAGAAGCTAACTGTTGCTGTTATGCTGGTTCATATGTTGACAATGTTTTTTTTATATACGTGGCTCACAAGAAACTGATTGTGAACTAACGTCTGCATCGGTCGTTATACTGTAGTAATAGTTCATTTCGTTGGAAGAGGTTTACTGTACTGCTGCTAATGCTAATGCTCGGTAAAGCTAGCTTCGTGTTAAAGAAAACAATCCACCGTCGTCGTGTGGCTAACAAGCTAACAGCTAGCCAGTTTTAAATGTCACATCGATGGCGTTTGGTTTACTATTAAAGCATTATTGGTGTTTTGTGTGCTGTAATTTGCTTTGTTGAACTTGACCAATAATAACAGCGTTAACCATAGTTGCATCAACAGATTAGCCCTGGACGGTACAGTTACAGTAGACAGTACAGCATAGATAGTTATCGTCCTGGGAAAGACAACAACCTAACACGGTTTATTTCGTAATCATTGCTTGTCTCCTTTCAGCTCATTTCTTATTTTTTTTGGATGGGGAAGGGGGTTTATTCACAAGCGATTCCTAATTCAGTATCCATAAATGCTAATCTTTTTTTTTTTAAGGTTTCCAGGTTTGGGTGGTTGAATAATATGTATGGGCAACCGACGCTACTGTTGTTAGCTTACTTTTACACTTAGTGTAGCTTTTGCTAAACAGCTGGCAAAGGCTGTTAATCTCGGAGGGTGCTTTAATTTTTTTTTATTATTTATCGTTACATCAAACCTGTTAAGGCATGTTAAAATATATGCTTTTGTGATCATTGTTGCAGGGATTTAGTCCTCCATACAGGAGAAGGAGGACAGTAGAAGACTTTAACAAGTTCTGCACATTCGTCCTGGCCTATGCTGGCTACATTCCTTATCCTCAAGAGGTGAGTGAATGTTGATGGCGAACTGCACCAATCTTGATCATGTCTGTAAGCAGCCATTTGTTCAATCACTCTACTGTATACTTGCATGTAAAAAACCGCTGTAGTACTGTACTGTATAAGCCCTACTCCTGTGTGTGTGTGTGTGTGAGTGTGTGAGAGATTAAATGTCCACATTGCTTGTAAAAACATCACACTATGTCCAATGAATCAAATAAAGTATTGAGCTAAATGGAAACTAAAATAAATGTGCATTTCAAAATTAAGTCAAATTAAGGTGTGATACATTATTTTGACAGACAAAAGCTACTGGTAAGTCTGCATTTCAAATGATTGACTTGAGAGTTGCATTGACCATAATGAATGTACTGTTCTAATCAAGACCCTCATCTACAGGTGCAGTGTCATAGTTGTTTTGCTGTGTTTGTTTAACTACTCACTTTTTTCTCATTATTTTGTACCTTCAGTGAATTGTTCAGACTCAGCAAAGTGGATTTGCCGCTGTTGTAGTCATTGCAATATCTGTGGATTTCGTTTATTCTTTGGGGGGTTATTTTTTGTTAACACATAAGATAGATAGGCAAACACTGAGGTTATCTGAAAAACAGGTTATTTGAAGCCTGTGCTCTGTCCAGTTCCACAATGCATTTGTTGGGATGTTCTAGTCCCTTTATTTTCCCTTTTCATTTTACACAGACTTTAGTGATAATCCACAAGAATGACAAGATGGTCAACATACTGTTACATCTTTGTACACATGATGATGACCATGCAATTGGTTGTGGGTGTAACACTGAGCACTGAATGGCCTCCAGTCTGGTGTGTTGTGATGTCATGATGGTCTGTTTAATCCACAGAGCTTGGGCAGCCTGCTACGCCTTCGCTAGCCCACAGGCTGCTGTGTGTCCCTCCTGGAGGGACTTTCCCCCTAACCCAGCCCTCTATCCTAGGGTAAGAGGGCCTAGCCCCACTCTCTATTCATCACTGCACTTGTCCCTTCCATTTGGGCCCTCAAGTACCTTCCTGCTTTACTATGATAATCACTCTAGAGCAGGTTTACATGAGCCCTGATATTATGAGACAAGTGAGCAATGAGTTGGTAGGGGTGGAAAATGGAGTAAGACCCCCTACCTGTGTGCTCTAACACCACATTCCAGTGCCAATATCAGCCTTTGGCCAGGAGCCTTCATGCAGTCCTCACCCTTTTCAGTCAGAGGTTTACATGTCCTGTGGTCTCTGCTAGTCATCTGTATCTGTGTGTGTGGGTTCTCTTACCTACCATGCCCACCGAACTACCATATTCCATAAGTATTTTATAGGGCAGTGCAGTGTAACCTAAATTATTATATAATAAGGGAGTTATGGGCTAATTGTTGCTGTTTATTTGATAGGGTAAAACCCGTGAGGCGTGAACTAGAATTTTTACAGGTATTTTGGATGGAGAGACCTGTTGATCAACACCATTTTAATTCCATATAAGACAGTGTCTAATAACCACTTGTGTATCTCCAGGACTCTCCGCTTCGGAGCAGCTCGAGTCCCCCCAACAGTACAGGCAGCACAGCAGACAGTGATGGCTGGACTCCAGGACCACCACCCCCCTCCTGCTCCCCGCGGCCTCCTAAAGCCCCCCAGGACAGAAGCAGGAAACGTCCACAGCCAGGAGCCATGTTATCGGGGCATACTAAAAAAGATGTGAGTTGATATGACTTGTAATTAAACCATCCAGTCTGGATTAGATCAAAAAGTTATGTCTTTGTCTGTTGCAGGTGGTACTAGTGTGAAGGCCAGGGTAGTGTTTTGGTAACTCGCAATCGCAGTGCTTACAACTGCATGCCGAACCGCTTCAATATATAAATACATTCTGGGACCCAAATTAAAACCACTTTATTATGCCAGTTTGATAAGACATTTTTATCGGCTCACATCTGAATTGGGGTTTGGCGCATTTTTGCCATGATTTAACCAGATCCGACTAGGCTACTCGATGCATGCAATATTTCAGTAGACTTTAGGGGAATTATAGTCTCACATAGGCAGCCTAATAATGCACAAACTAGTATGTATAAACACCATCCTATGTGCACAAAAACTGAATTAAATGATTCATGCGGAGGCACAAATTCCACCTAGCCAACACCAACTCGGGACTCCTGAATCTCTGGCCTCCACACCCCCCTGTCTAGCATCAGGATCTTGAGCTCTGCAGTGTTGAACATGGGACAGAGTCATTCTCTGAGGAAAAGGGTCAGTTTATCTAGGGACAGGGCAGATTGTGGTCAATGGCTTACTGTTCTCTACGAAAGAGCATGAATAATGATGCATGGTGGTTTAGGTTGCTGTTACCCTGTTGATGGTCTCAGCTGAGCTCCATATCATTACCCTTTCATCTTGGTATATTTAGCTCTGCGATTCTTGGGAGATACTGACAGCACAGCTAGGTTCTTTTTAATTATATTTAAAAGTGAGACGAATAAAAAAGCTAACAACTTGTGCATTCCTTTTCCTCAGCAGCACAGTCATGCAATCAGCAGCCTTCACTCGGATGAACACAGGAAAGCCGAAAAGCTGAAAAAGAAGAAGAGGAGGAAGGAGCGGGAGAACAAAGCACTGCAGGCGTGCTCGACAGTCACGGAGCATCAGTATCCACTCTCTGTTAGCAGCCGACCAATCAAAGAAGAGCCCGACGATGACATCGTCATTCCCCTCCCAGCCACGCCTCCTCAGCGTCTGCCCAGCCCTGCGCGCTGCAAGGAGGAGCCAACGGAGCAGCTTCCACGCTACGACGGCCAGGACCTAGAGGAAGGGGCGGTGAAGGTGGAGAAGGTAGAAGGCTTATCGGGGAACCGGCTGGTGTACCGTCAGGGCAAACAGGTTGTGTTCCGGGACGAAGACGGATCCGGAGAGGACGAGGACATCATGGTAGACTCTGGTAAGGCTGATTATTATCTATTTTCGTGGTAGAGCAGGAAATGTCAGCAAATGTCTTGTGGAAATTCTGTAGAGTACAAGAAACTCTTTCTGCGTGACATTTGTTAACAATGTTTGGTGCGCTTGACAAAGTGTAGCGTGATCACCAACTGAAACGAAATTTAAAATGGCAAAAAGGAGGCTCCAACTGTTACTACTGAAAGCACCCTTAAATATGGATGTAACAAATAAATCTGTCAATTTGAAATTTAAATAATAGAAAATGTAATGTCTAATGTGTTTACAACAAAATGAGAAGTGACGTGTTTGACTGCTGGGGAGCATAGATAATTTAATAATCCAAAACATAGAAAATTAGTTGCATTCCTAATCTCTTGTCTGCTGTCTCTCCTCCTCAGACGACGACTCGTGGGACCTGGTGACGTGTTTCTGCATGAAGCCTTTCGCAGGCCGGGCCATGATCGAGTGTGACAAGTGTCACACCTGGATCCACCTGTCATGTGCCAAGATCCGCAAGAGCCACGTTCCGGAGACATACGTGTGCCAGAGCTGCAGAGAGATGCACGGACCCCCAGACGCCCGGCGCTCACACCGCTCACGCTTTGGTCCTCGCAAGCATCTGCTGGACAGCTAGACTGACCCCAGACCCCCCGAACCCCTGAACACTGACCCCCTCCGCTTTCTCCCCCACCTGTTGGACTGACATCCCCCGTAACACATCCTGTGTGCCCTGCCCTGTGTGGCCTCCACGGCTGTGCCCTGGACCAGTGTGATGGCCATGGACATTTTGTTGGACCTGTCCCTTGTTTGCAACCAATTTGAGTGCTATTTCAAGGCTAATTTATATGCCGTCACTCAACCCTCTGTAGATGAAACGACAAATTTATACTAGAGCAATTGCATATTTTCAACTGAAAAAAAAGTGTTTATACGACACATTCACACCCTTTCCGGTTGAAAATGCATAATTAGTCTTAATTATAGTATAAATGAGCTACTCGATATGCAGACGTTTTGTTTCGGCATCCCTTCAGACTCTGCGTCAGGCAATCACTGAATGGACGGCTATCTCCAGGTGGCAGTAGCACATCTGCTTAATCCCTGTCTGTGCCCAAGTATCTCCTTTGAACACTGGAAACCTTTTAACTGCCAGAGACAGTACTCTGACAACTGCCAGCCCACAGGTTTGTCGGCAAGGTGTTTTTATTTATTTCGATTATTCTGACATTTTTTATCCTGGGCACATGTGTCTTTGTAAGCTGGATTTATTTTAATTATTTTACACATTCACAACAAGCTCTTTCCTCGGTGCTTCTGACGGTGCTTTAGTGTTAAGCCCATAGAACAAAAGCATAATATAAGTGATTATCCTAACCTGATTCATCTATTACATCGTTCTGTTTTTTGTTATCTACAACATTGTAACACAATATCACTGTAGCTGTAAATCAATACAACTGTATTGAGTACTTTTATTTCACTACTAGGTGTCTTCTTGTCTTCCTGCCGCTGCCACTCCTTTGAACCAAGTTGCCGTTCCCTCAGCAGCTGCTAAACTGCCCTTATTGTATTTGCAATGGATTCCTTTTGTGAAAATGGTTGGTTTCACAATCAAGGAGCTGGTTATTCCACAATAGAAATGAGGCCAGATTCAGACCAGAGTTTGTCTTTAAATGGTTCTCAAAGGGGGATTTTCAGTACTCCGGTCCAATTCTTCCTGGAATATGTCACAAAGGAGGCATTGCATTGTTATTGAATTGATGCTGTTAGATAGAACCTAGTCAGATAGAACCTTTTTTTCTACAAAACATGAATCACAATTGTCTCAAATCTGTTCACGTTCAAGGCTAAAGCCAATGTTTGTTTTAAAAGACAGATCTGTACTTGCAGAGGATAATATATTGTTTGGACATCCTGTTTAAGCACAACATTTAAATTCTATTCAAAAGGTTGTTGCATCCAGTTACCTGGAAGTGTTTGAACATATTCTGAACTGGACTGGGTTAATCCATTCTGACCGGGCACCCATTTTGGTGTTAGCATCATGTTATGCTTTATCTATTGAAAAATAGCAGATCTACAAGCTCGTAGCGCGCCACCGAGTGGCGCGCTACGAGCTTGTAGGTCTGCTATTTTTTTTTTAAATCGAAGAACGACTGACATTTTTAGAATCTGATCTCAGGTCAGAATGGGTTAATCAGACCAGTGTGTGTCCAGTGGAAACCTCGTATGAATCTGATCTCAGGTCAGAAACTGTGTGTGTGGGGGTTAAACTGTGTGTGTGTGTGTGTGTGTGTGTGTGTGTGTGTGTGTGTGTATGTACGTTGGCAAAGCATGACATGTGCTGTTATTATTGTCCATCCTTCCCTGGTCTATGGTTTCTCAGGAGTCTTGAACGTGTGAGGCAAGGACAGAGACAAAGTAGCAGACTCAAAATGACATTGCTAGTCTCTGTATTACATGGAAGAACAGATGTAGCCTTAATCATTTTGTTCAACTTTTCATAATGTAAAGTATTCACTCAAAGTGTGTTCATTTAAAGTTGTCATGTTTCAGGGCACTTTTTTTTTTTTTTTCTTAAACGTGTTGAAATGTGGAGTCATTTTTTAAGCTTCCTGTCATTCACAGGTTAAGCCTGTTTGTCTAGGCTACACATTGTTCTGGGTTTATTTTTTCCTATTGACATAAAAGCCATAGATCACACATGTGACACCACCACCACAGGATCAATGACTTGACCTGGCAATAACTATTTGCTCATACACGAATAAATGGTCCCTCAAAATTCTTAAATTGTAAAGCTGATAATCAGCACTGCTGTCTTCTGGTATGTTTGAAATGCCGGTTCATATACCAAGCCATCTTGAGGTGTAAAATCTTTGAGGAATTTCAATGCACTTGAAGACATGACTGAAGTTACAGTAGGTTTTGGTGTCTGGAAAATGTCAAACTCAATTTGAGGCATGTTGTCGAGTTGATGCATTAATGTAACATTTTTAATACAAGAATGTATCCACATTCTGGTCCTGGATTGTCCCATCCTCTTATTGAGAAAGCGTTGTCTGTACTGTGGTGCAAACTGTTTCTGTGAAACTATTGTAAACTATTGTAAATAAAGAGCTACAATTTTAACCCATATCTCTTTGGGTATTTTCTTCTAAGCAACAAAATTCATCCTTTTTAGAATGCCATTCAAATGAAATTACATCGTACTGATTGGCTCCGGTGTATTGTCATATCTTTAACCCATTCTGACCGGGCACCCATTTTGGTGACGGTGGCTCAGGGGTAGAGTGCCTGGATGGTAACCGTAAGGTTGCCAGTTCGAACCCGGGCTCCCCCAGAGTTACTGTCGAAGTGTCCTTGAGCAAGACACTGAACCCCTAATTGCTCCCGATGTGCTAGTTGGTGCCTTGCATGGTTTCCGCTGCCATCGGTGTATGAATGTGTGTGTGAATGTAATGCACAATCTCTGTAAAGCGCCTTGGATAAAGGCGCTATATAAATGCACCATTTACCATTTACCTATTGAAAAATAGCAGATCTACAAGCTCATATCGCGCCACCGAGTGGCGCGATACGAGCTTGTAGGTCTGCTATTTTTTGAAAAATCGAAGAACGACCGACATTTTTTAGAATCTGATCTCAGGTCAGAATGGGTTCATCAGACCCAGTGTTTGTCCGGCGGAAACCTCGTATGAATCTGATCTCAGGTCAGAATGGGTTAACAATGGGATAGAGACCACAGGCTGCTTGACTTGCTTACAGCTCATGTTTATTGTCATCTTTACAGGACGCGAGAGAGAGGGAGTCTCCTTCAGTGTTGCTTACATCAGTTGGCTGAACTTGGCTCAGTGCAGGAATGTAACAATAGGTAACAGTTGGTTTAATTTTCTCAGTGCCACCAGAACAGGGTTAACCAAAGGACTACAGTCATTGGTCAAAACCAGAACAGGGTTAACCAAAGGACTACAGTCATTGGTCAAAACCAGAACAGGGTTAACCAAAGGACTACAGTCATTGGTCAAAACTAGAGCAAAAACCACTAGCCAAATCCCACAAACTGGATCAGTTCAGGAGGGAAAGACAGGTCAGGTGGCCACAAATACCAAAGAAAAATCAACAGCTCTCACAACTTAAAGGGACACTTCACCCTTTTTGTAAAAAATATATATGTTAATGACGTTTAGAAGCTTTAGAACACTTTCCTGGGGGTCTTTATGTGTGTAATATGTGGTTTTAGATTGTAGCAGTGAGCACAGTGTCTCTGATGTCATGGACACTGGTCTCACTACCTTCCTGGACTACAATTCCCATAATGCTTTGGTGCACTGCTCCTCCTTGTGGATAGGGGGAGAGCTGTCTTACTGAGACAAAATGTAGTCCAGGAAGGAAGTGAGCCCAGTGTCCATGACATCAGAGACACAGGGCTCACTGCTACATTTTAAAATATCTAAAACCACATATTACACACATAAAGACCCCCAGGAAAGTGTTCTAAAGCTTCTAAAAGTCATTAACATATATGTTTTTGCAAAAAGGGTAAAGTGTCCCTTTAAACGAAGCCTGGGAGTTCTGACATGACTTAAGAACCAATTTAACAGAAAGAAAAAAAGTGCAAAAAAAAAGAGTACATTTCATAATGTTAGCTCCAATATTAGCCTACATCTGCCATTACCTCAAAAAGTGCTTCATAAAATGATGCTCATTTGTCTCAATGATCCAGATTAAGATCCGAATCTGATCTAATAATAGGACTTTGACTATGGCTCAACCATAAGCGAGTAGACTGCCAAATGTAGATGATCTGTTAAAACGTTTAAAGTTGGCAGCTATACAGTAGGCTGCTATATAAGAGAAGTCATGTGCCATACGCAATTTAGATTTCACAATTACAAATAATAAAATAAACGGGGAACAACAAAAGTAAAGGCATGGCAGTTTAAGTGATTCAACGACAAAATAAATTCTTACAAATACTATGTATGTACAGTAAAATGCTCTTATTAGGTCTCATGTCGGTTCCATCGATTCAAGAGGCTACTACCACCAGTCAGTGATACAGCACTTCAACAGCAGCATAAGCCTTCAGGTTTCAATCCTTCACTATAGCTTATCAAGCTTACATTCTTTCCTGAACATACTGTACACATTGCCAGTGTTGTGTCAGTTTGCACTGTCTTGCACACTGGCACCCATGTGAGCAGCAGACATGTCACTTCAAGGCAGCATAAATTAGGTCGAGACAAACTAAGAACATGAGATGCTTTAGGTAGTGTAGGCCAGTGGTTCTCAAACCTTTCCATGTCAAGGACCCCCAATGGATTTGGCCATGGCCCCCCATCTGAAACTATTCTGTGCCAGGGAGCCCATACATCTTTTGTTAGTGTAAATGTTTCAAAAATTCAAAAATCTCCCTGCAATTTTTTAAGATCTTTAGAAATTGCTGATCTACAACATACGTGTTGCATCACCATGCATTGTGAGCTCGTAAATCGGCTCGTAAATAGCCATTCCAATTCATTTATATTTCGCTGGGGACCCCCTGCCCTGGAACCCCCTCAAGGACCCCTGTGAGTCAACAGACCCCAGTTTGAGAACCACTGGTGTAGGTAATAGGTACACGTATGCTACAATGCTTCCTTTTATCATGCAATCTGGCAAGGAGATGCTGGCTCTCAATGATTAGCATGTTCAAGGCATTGTGTAAATAGTATGCTAGTTGCTACAGTACCTTTCTAACACAACTGGCTGATACAGGATGAACAAACATTGCACTTTTCATGTGAGAAGACTATTCCAGAAATAATTTGTTCATACAAAACATGTCTTAACTTAACTGGTAATGTAACACTTTTAACTTATTTTCAGTGGGAAGAGTCATCACAATGGTTGTCAGTGAGGAGTCGGGCTGTAAAGACATTTATATGACAGACACATCAGAACACTCAGCCATGTTGGCTGTAGCGGGATTGGGGCCACCGTAGGTCAAACTTTCTGGAAAGGCCCGGCCGGGCCAGGGCTGACTCCTGTATTGACTGACCGCTGGGAGGCGGCACACAGGAAAGAGAGGAGTAGAGGATCTCAAAACGGATTCACTAAGACCAGGTGGGGAAAAAGTCAAGAGGAGAGGAAGCGCGCTTTGGCCGTTTCCCCCTCCATTCCTAACCTCGTGTCCTTCAGTATACTGACTGTTGTCCTCTGGCGTTCCAACATCGATGGGGCTCCTACGACTCCGAGTCAATTCTGTGAGCTGAGAGAGAGTGAGAGACGGACAAAGATGAGAATTCCAGACCAGATAGAAGGAATGGAGGCAGAAGTAATTCTAGAACTGAGAACAAATGCGACCAGAGTGCTCTTAGATTTCAAAGAGGTGCTCACAAAATCATAACATTAATTATTATACAACTAGACTGCAGTTACTTAAACATGGTGATCTGATGACACGATGTGTAATTGGATTTATAGTGGCTTCATACTGACATTGTTTGGGTATCCGTAAGGGCTCGAGATCTGCAGAGATGACCTGGTGCATGACGCCTCTGAACTGGTACAGTAACTTGAGACTCTTTTCCTCTCCTACACACGGGTCATAGAAACCTGGCAACCTCGCCTACAAACAGAGATATTAACCTCAGTTAACGCAGCCACAGGTTAATGTGCGACACACACACACACACACACACACACACACACACACACACACACACACACACACACACACACACACACACACACACACACACACACACACACACACACACACACACACACACACACACACACCCACACCTTGGATGCTTCAGCGAGGATGAGTTTGGAGTCCTTGACCAAGCACTGCAGAGGAACCGTGACATCAATGACCTGGGCTTTCTCCTGCTTCTGACTGGTGTCTGTCACAAACTTACCATACCAGGCATTCAGGATAATCAGTCCTAAAAAGGCATAAAGTTACATATTCACAGACAGATCTTGATAGCATATGATGCGCAAGCATGTGTGTGTGTGCCACCAAAATGTGGAACGCCCTACCAACAGTCATTGAGACATGTGAATCCCTTGACTCCTTCAAACCCGCTCTCAAAGGGCACCTACGGACGGCTGCAATTTGAAACTGGCCCCCATGGAATCCCCCTCACTGTATATGTTTCCCCCTCACTGTATAGGCACTGTGAGAAGATCTGGCCATGGAGCCAGGAGGTGAACCGGTGACCTTCTGCTTATCAAATCTGTTCTAAGACAGTTTGGTGGCAAAATGGCAACAGTTCTGTTCCCAAACCTGGTGTGAGTCACTCACCCATCTTTGACTCTTCCCCCTCTATGACTCTCCTCACAGACTCCTGCATCAGTAGAACCTGACAAACGGCAAAGGAGATGGGAAAGGCTTTTGAGATAAGATGAGAAGTGTGAGTGAGTGTGTGAGTGTGAGTGAGTGAGTGAGTGAGTGAGTGAGTGAGTGAGTGAGTGAGTGAGTGTGTGTGTGTGTGTGTGTGTGTGTGTGTGTGAGTGAGAGAGAACTCACAGCTGATTCAGCTTCCTGTTTCTTCTTGGCGATATCTGTGGCTGAATTAATTCGCTGTAGCTCCAACTCCCTGAAAAATACAGACAGTCAAAGCAGATATTATATAAATACTGTTACAACCTTGTATGTTCCGGTATGCTTTGCTTTGTCTTATTT
Source organism: Protomyctophum parallelum (assembly GCF_964188405.1). Taxonomy (NCBI): domain Eukaryota; kingdom Metazoa; phylum Chordata; class Actinopteri; order Myctophiformes; family Myctophidae; genus Protomyctophum; species Protomyctophum parallelum. The sequence goes on along the minus strand of NC_139703.1, from coordinate 48,917,721 downwards.
TCTGTTTTATTTTGGAGTGGTTGATGTGTTGTAGACACAAGGACAGTAATGTTTGGATTACATTGGGTGTTTGAATACTCTGGGTTAGACTATATAATCCTGACTGTGTAAACGTGGCTACTGGCTACAGACATTAGTCATTTTATGCTTATACTTACAGTATATAGTAGTACTTTGCCTGGGGTTCATCTCTGTTTGCATTACACTGAACTTGACTTATACTTTCAAATCACTTAATCATATTGCAAATTGAATACCGGTAATTGAGTTGTTAATCCTTCGTTTTTGGACAGTGCTGCAACCCAGTTACGATCTGGATTTTGAAGAAGGGTTGTTCTGTTTTGGTATCAGTTGTAAAACCTCTGTCTACATCAACAATGTTGAGTTGAACATTAATAGTTATGGCCTGTCCTTTCGTAACATTAATAGCAGCCATTAACAGCCATCTCATTGCTATATTAAAGGTTATTACATTAGCTGACTGTTGTTTCTGTGTGTGTGTGTGTGTGTGTGTGTGTGTGTGTGTGTGTGTGTGTGTGTGTGTGTGTGTGTGCGATAAAGCTTATGAGATGTACTGACTGTTGTTTCTGTGCGTGTGTGTATGGGATGATGACCAGTCTGTGGACAGCCATGTAGAGCAGCAGGGGGCCCACAGTGGCATAGAACACTGCACTGGGCAGCAGCTGATCCGTCAGGTGGATTGGGAACAGGTATGTTTGGCTGGCTCGTGCCAACCTGTAGTGTCACACACACACACACACACACACACACACACACACACACATTAGGGGAACACACTCTACAGATACAGATCACGACGTGTTCTGCGTTGTTGAAATACCTGATCTTAAGGGTCACTCCCTGAGGAACGCCGACGCTGACAGTGGCTGACAGAACGCTGTGGCGACTGATCTTCCGCTCGGCACCGTATTCCACCACCGTACCGAACCAGCCTGTCCTATGAACCCACGGCAAGAGGGAGACCATTAACCCATTCTGACCTGAGATCAGATTCATACGAGGTTTCCACTGGACACACACTGGGTCTGATTAACCCATTCTGACCTGAGATCAGATTCTAAAAAATGTCAGTCGTTGTTCGATTTCTTCAAAAATAGCAGACCTACAAGCTCGTATCGCGCCACTCGGTGGCGCGATATGAGCTTGTAGATCTGCTATTTTTCAATAGCTAAAGCATAACATGATGGTCAGAATGGGTTAACACTGCCAGGGTAACAAGGCATTACATTACAGAACAAAATGGAGAGAATGAACATGAAATACCGTAAGTACAGCTTCATATAAAGCGTTGTTCTTTTGCTGCATCGCTGGTTCATCTATTCTATACAGATAACAATGAAGAAGTTCAGATATAATTGAAAATTTCTATTTGGATTAAAACTCTTTCAGCGCCACCTGGTGGTGGTCACCAGTTTAGGCTCTGAGTGCCAATTCTCCCATTATAAAGAAAGAAAGAATTTGTAATTATATTATTATGCATGTAATGTGCATGTCATCACCTGTACACCAGATTAGAGGAATTTTCAAAATATGGATGAAAATAAAAATAAATAAAATCTTTTTTTTTAAGAAAGAAAATAAAAATAAAATCCCAAGGGAGAGACGTCTTGACGCCCGTGGCATCCATTACAAAGACGTCAATCAGACGTCTTGACGATTTTGGCTACTAAACAGTTTAGGCATGGTCCTGTTGTACTTCTGTCATAAGAGAGAGAAGCAGTTGACACAGACAGACATACTTGACAGATCCTTTGACCTTGGTCTGGTCATCATCCTGGAACTTGTACTGGTAGCTCATCATCAAGTAGGAATGAGGAACGCCGAGCTGGAAGGAGGCAGGACAAAAGAAAAAGCACCAGAGATATGAAAAGGGCAAAATGCAACGTAGTGCCCATCATTACAAAAGTAAATGTACTTTGTCACTGTCCTCCACTGTTTAGATGTCAACGGACGCATGGACAGGTGGAGAGCTCTGATCGTCCAGCAAAGCAATGAAAGCAGAGGAAGCGTGTGCTTTTCCGTGGTTGGGATCTGGACTCAGCAGGTGAATCTTTAGGACGTGACGACAAGCTATGAGTCAAATGAATGTCTTTTCTCCCCAAATCTGAAGTCTGCTCTACATTTTAATTTTGAAATTGAATTATCTAGATAGAAGGCTGAACCAACATGGTTTTTGTCAATTTTCTTTGGTTACCAAATGCAATAAGACAGTTTTGCTCACTGTCATCTAACAATTTACCCAAAGGCGACATCTGATATATGGCGGATAGCCATAGTATAGCCTGGAACTCCATGTGGCAGTGATGGGTATATATTTTGTACAGCACTGAAGCAGCGGCAACATAATACTAAGTGTGTGTGTGTGTGTGTGTGTGTGTGTGTGTGTGTGTGTGTGTGTGTGTGTGTGTGTGTGTGTGTGTGTGTGTGTGTGTGTGTGTGTGTGTGTGTGTGTGTGTGTGTGTGTGTGTGTGTGTGTGTGTGTGTGGCGGCAGCAGCAGTGGCTGAGGGGTAGAGCGGCCGCTTGGAGCTCCCCCAGAGTTAAGGCTCATACATAGTCTGGATTTTCGGTGGTTAGGTGACCACCGAACTAAAACATGACGTCACGAGCCGCGGTGAAGAGCAAACCACCGCCACTGCTCCAGCCCTTCTCTCTGTTTTTACTCACCACCGCTCAACGTTATTTCGCGGTGGTCGTGGTGGTCAGCTCACCACTGAAAATCCAGACTATGAATAGGCCTTTAGTGTCGAAGAGTCCTTGAGCAAGACACTGAACCCCTACTTGCTCCCGATGAGCAGGTTGGTACCTGCAGGGCCAGGGTGAAGTGACTGGTCTTGGTGTCTCGGACCACACTGGTGGTCATGGCGCTGTTGGGTCCCCAGCGCCACTGCAGATAGCCCATGGTGTTCTGGTCCAGGTGGCGAGCCGTCATCAGGGAACAGCTGGGACGTAAACCACGAGGCGAGAACTGCACGCCACACTGTGCTGTCAGAAAACTACACAACATGACAGAGAGCAGTGGGAGGAAGAGAGGAGGAAGAGGACCAAGAGAATTAGATGAAAGACAGACTAGATTACAGTTCTATACCAAGTGTTTGATGATACAGTTACAAAGTGGTAATACAGTCTGATGTTTCTCATATAAAAGAACTGGGTCTTACCACCGAGGCGTTATGTTGCGAAATACCTTCAACCCAAACAACGGTCCTAGTATGTCTCCTGCACCAAACTCCAGCTGCGCACACACACACACACACACACACACGCCGTTTATACAATACCTAGAGCTGATTTTCACTATTCGTCTATAGTATAGTGTGTGTGTGTGTGTGTGTGTGTGTGTGTGTGTGTGTGTGTGTGTGTGTGTGTGTGTGTGTGTGTGTGTGTGTGTGTGTATACCTCTCCCCAGCCCTTGGCTGATGTGACCCTGCGTACAGTCATGTTGATGTTGCCTCCTCCATTCCCATTGTGAGTGGAAAGAGAACCCGACAGCACCGATGTGTCTGTGTTTGTCAACGGAGCCTGAAGGAACACAGGAGCTCAGCTCTAGTACCTTTTAAAGGACGCATGCAGGTCAAAACACTAAATGCACACACAAGGGTCCGTTTGGTGTTAGTGTACCTCTATGGACTGGGAGATGTGCATCTTGTTGATCTCAATATGAGGGAAGCCTCCTCCTGGCACCTCCTCAAAGTCCTCTTCATAACGGTCAAACAGGTCGGTCGCATCGATGCCCACACTTATGGTTCCCTGAACGCAGGGTGGAGGGTTTTTAAGGGATTAGTGTGACAAATCAAAATGATCAAATGCGTGGAAAACTATAAGAATTATGATTATTATTATGGGCATTACCTTGCGCCACCCCTTAACCCTTATCCCTAAACTAATTTGCAATTTTTTACTATTTAAAAAAACCTTTTAAAGCCGATCTACAAGCTCACAATGTCTCGATGTAGATCGGCTAGTTGAACTATTTTTTAATGTTTTTCAAAATAGTAATAAATGGCAAATACGTTTAGGGATAAGGGATAAGGGTGGCGCAAGATGGAGCCCTATATCTTCAAAGCAGTAACACTGCTGTGCTACTGTAGTTACAAAGCATCTTATTTCATAATTTGTCCTTTCTCATGCCACTGGAATATGGTGAGTTGTGGAGGAAGGAATTGGACAGAATAGGACTTCATAGTCATCTACCGTGGCGTCGCCATCAGCGAAGATAACCACTGACACACACATAACAGCACAAGGAAGCTATGTCATCTTCGACATCGATGGAATGTGTGTGTGTGTGTGTGTGTGTGTGTGTGTGTGTGTGTGTGTGTGTGTGTGTGTGTGTGTGTAACCTTAGGATTAGTTCTTTGTTGTAATCTCCTCTCTTCTCGTTCTCTCTCCAGTCTTTCGTACTCCTCACGAATCTCAGCCGGTGTTCTCTTCCTCTCAACTACCTACGGTATACAGTGAACAATTTACAATTACAACTCTTTGTGCAAAAAGTTGCATGAAGGCTAGTCAACAAACTAGGGTAAGTGGTCCAGTAGTGGTCCATATGTGGACAAGCAAACAGTACATGTCTATCTAAATAACACACTGTACATAAATAAACATGTAACCAACATACATCCGCACAGTATAAGTGGTGTCTATCGAAATAGGCAACAAGCAGTAATACAAGGACTTATGTCATTCTGTAGCCTGGGCGCCAGGAGGGAGAAGAGCCTACTGTACTGTTAGGGGGATGGGAATAGCATCACAGGGGATTGGGTTTGGGATGAAGTGACTGCTCGACATACCTCCCAGCCCTCCACCTCCAGCCCTTTCTTCCCGAAGAGGTCATAGATGGCCCTGGACTGAGGATCGGTCAATACTAGAAGGAAGAAATAGAAAGGCATCTCTAATGTATGTACTTATGCATGCATGTGTGTACGTAAATATAGTACATATATTATGTATCTACTGTATGTGTGAACGTATGTTTGTGTGTATATACTGCATATATTCCGATATCACACATGTAAGTTGCTCTGGATAAGAGCGTCTGCTAAATGCCTGAATTATAATTGTACTTTTTGGCCAAAAGGGGATTTTGTTTCCACCGGGAAAAAAATACTTTTAGTTACTCCACTGCACTGATATTGCCCAGAGAATTGCCCCATAGAGAATATTTTTCATCTGGTGAAAATGAAATCCCTTTCTGGCCAAAAAGTACAGTTTATACGTGTGGTGGGGGGGGCTCAGAGTGCGTCCACTAAGGAAAGTAGGCTTTCTAATGACGCAACCCGCCTTTGTTTTGGTGAGTAGCAAAAACGTTCTTTTTATTTACGCTAAAGGGGTGAGGCAGGTCTGCGTTCATGCGAGCGGCGGAAGTTGAGAGTAACATAGCTCTAAATGAAACGCATTAGAGCTATATGGACCAGAGCTAGTGTCCATCCATACCTTCATAAGCCTGGTGCACCTGGGTGAAGAGCTGTTCTGCCTGTCCTTTAAGCTCCGGATCTCGATGTTTGTCAGGGTGGTAGAGCATGCAAAGCCTCCGGTAGGAAGCCTTCAGCTCCTCCTGAGTGGCCTGTCACATGAATAAGGAAGAAGCATTTATAGAACTTTCACGTGATACGAGAAGGGTACACCTGGTAGCTGACCAGACTGTGCTTCAGCAACATAATCACAACATCCCCGATTTGATTGGCTGGTCATTCCCCTCTCAAAGTCTTGTGTCTCTCTCTAGTCTACACTGTGTCTGCATAAAAGCATGGGGTAAAGGGAAATCAATGAACCATATGCCATGTGGACTAACTCTAACATTACTAGATCCTTGCTATACAAGCTGTCTTTTATTGGTACAGCCATGCAACCTGTCCGGTTGCATCAGATCTTGGATTGCTCAAATGAGTCAATAAGGCTTGCCTCCTAGGTGTACAAGCAAACATAATGCATACGATTAAACTAAACATGGGCTATAAAGGTCCCTGCAATTTAGTATTTCAGCAGATGTGGATCATCATGCATAGTTAATATGAAGGGTGAAGGCTGTTCACCTCCTCAACTAGAAAGGTCAGCTTGGTCAAGCACAAACTAAACCAGTGTAAATCATGTGAATCCTCCCAATATCAACTGAATGAATCACTGACGCTGATATGAACGAATACTGGCTGTATGCTCTAGCTAGCTCTAATAATCCCTTTAGTACTATGAACCACTCCACTCAGTCTCATCCCAATGGCAGGAGGAGATCATTATTCAACAGTGGAATGGTTATGATGCGCCCGGTGTCCCCGGCCCCGGACAGGCAACCGATTCGCCAACGCAATTCAATCTCAGCAAAGCCAACTGCAAGAGCTAAGGGTAACCGTTATCAGTCAGATCCAATGCAAACAGAGAATAATCCATACCTCTCTTCTGACATTGAGCAGAGAATAGTAATCTTGATTATCCACCTCACTATCATCTTCTAAGGACGCCGCCATGTTTGCCTTCTACAGCCGTGTTCCGCCCACTTCTCCGACGGTCTGTGCCGTTGGTTTGGCGCTCGGCCAATGGAAAGGGAAGATGCTGTGAATGGCTATCTATGGGAGGATGGAATGTCACAGCCATGCTAGGGCTGGGGAAATGATATTGGAATATGACTCACATGGCCTTCAAATTTATTTGTCTTTATTCATACATTTATAGTAGTTATAAAGCCCAAAATCAAAAGGTATCCTGCCACGTGAGGGATACTGGTCCTGGTGACTGAGCACCTAAACCTAGCTTGTGGCCACCGAAATTAAATAAGAATTATTATTACTCCATAATTACCATCGAAAGTAAATATTATAAGTAAATATATGCATCGAAATGATTGTAGCCTAGCATAAAAAATGGGCAAGCGTCAGGGTCATTAAATAGATTATTTAGAGCACCAAATAAATAAATAAAAGAAAGGAGGGGAAAATATAACATCATCATAAATGCATCTGTTTAAAACAAATGCATGCATTTCACACACAACACAAATTAAAGAAACCCTTTTTATTTTTGTATTTATGTTTAAGGAAATAATAAATAATGACGTCGCAAGTCTTGCTATTGCACAGTTTATAGGCTATGACTTAATTTGGCCAATGCTTTTTCTTCCTCTGACTAATTAGTGTAGCATGTAGAACACAAGGTGGCGCTGTTTACACAGTATCTAGAGCTGGAAAGCCCACATGAACTAATAGGTCCTGCAGTGCAGACAGTGTGTGTGAGTGAATGAGTGAGTGAGTGAGTGAGTGAGTGAGTGAGTGAGTGAGTGAGTGAGTGAGTGAGTGAGTGAGTGAGTGAGTGAGTGAGTGAGTGAGTGAGTGAGTGAGTGAGTGAGTGAGTGAGTGAGTGTACTACCATGTACCAGAGCCATAGAGTATAGACAGAGTTTCTTTTCTTTTCCTATAATGATATGCCCAAAATTGGGGTGTCAGTGGTTTAGCTATAGTGCTATACTAATACCTGTAGACTGGGACGGGACGTTATGGCTGTCCTGAGACATACAGGCATTAGATGTGGCACATGGTCCAAGTATATTCCATGTTTTCGATTTCAATAATGGGTCTTCAGTACAGACCTTTTACAGTCTATGGTACAGACAGTGATTCCATCATACATTGTTGCCGGAACAAAAGGGCTACTTGAGGGAAGAGATTAAGTTCTACCAGATAAATAGTGTTTTCTTGTTTGTCAACTTTAATAGTTGTGGTTTCCATTAAAGGAGAATTCCCTACTAAAAGGCTTCCTTACCTTTCTTTGTAGTTGTTACGTCCCCATCAAAGAGGTCCAGGTGTTATTTTGTGCAAAAGCTCCTTATTGGCTATTTCCCCTACCATAAGCCCTAAATGAATTGCATTGAATTGAATGGGATGTATGGGGTGTTGTGCGAATTCGCTTATTTCCATCGAAATAAGTAGTAAAGTGTGCCGCTTGGGTTATTATTTACATCATGAAGAGAGGATATATACAAAAAATATATAAATTTGAGCGATGGAAATAAGCGAATTAGCACAACACCCCATACATCCCATTCAATTCAATGCAATTCATTTAGGGCTTATGGTAGGGGAAATAGCCCAATTGCACAAAATAACACCTGGACCTCTTTGGTGGGGACTTAACAACTACAAAGAAAGGTAAGAAAGCCTTTTAGTATGGAATTCTCCTTTAAGGTGAACAGGTACTGTAGTCTCGATATTGTTGAGAAAGTCTAAGGTATGCAGATGGAACAATGTCAAAACAGATTATTTATTATACATGACGAGTGATTAATGTGTTGTGAGAGGCTAGATTAATCATACTATGATCAAGCCAAATCTTCCTTGTGGAAAATTAAGTTTACCTTAATTGACCTTGAATGAAGGGAGTGGCAGGGGAAAAGCATGCAGTCTCACAATAGTTTGATACAAAGGTGCCTAACTTTGATCAGTTCAGTTGTGAAGATGAGCTCTTATGGTGAGGCTGTGGATCAAGGGTTTCCATGGATTCTGATTGCGTGGAGTGTACATTTTGAAACACTTTCTCTCATCTGACAGAAATCAGCTTTACTTGTCCAGTTCCGCCCTTTTTCTGCCTTGGTGCTCCTTCTCAAACAGACATGCCATGTCTTTTCCTGCAACAGTTTTCATCGCAGTGTTGACTTTAATTGTTTCATTGCCTGATACACCTCATACACTCCATTAATCCATTGTCATTTTCTGCGAATATTGTTGTCTTGGTGTCCTCACATGATGCAATCATGTACGGGTATATAGGGCCTACCACATACAATACTACAAATCTCCTGCAACATATTAATGAGCATGTTTCCCCGACTTTATGAGTATTCAGACACATCTTTTAAGATTAAGATTTTAAATTAAGAAAATATGTTTTTACATTATAATGAAAAAGTATATATTTAGTTCAAAAGAGTGCCACGGACATAGAAAAATCTTACCACAGACATGTTTGCCCATGTACAGCCATGTACAGCCATGTTGACAGTCTGACATTTGGGCTAAAAGGATAACACAAAAATGTGTTGGGGACTTGTTTCCATTATGGCCCTAAGTATTCAATTCATCAACATTGCATAAAAATAACAACAAAATACAATTTCATCAACAAACGTAAAACACTAGTAGAAAAAGAGAAAAAATGACAGCAGTGAGTGCCACCTCCTTTCTATAATAATGTGTTGAAAGACATCAGGATTTCAAGGCATATACATTAATAATTAAATATGTGAAACACCCATAGAGGACACAAGACAATGTACGTAGTTACAGGACAAGAGGTACATACAAAGATATGCAGATTAGTATGCCTGTATCAAAAGTAAGACATTTTATAATCCTACTCCAGAAAGTATAGGGGACAGTAATAAACCGCATACCGTGAATTAAGTTATTTAATGCTCAAATTCACTTCAAGCCTAATCAATCTGGAACAGCATGGCAGTATGCTAGTGCAAGTAAGGGACCAAGGTTTCCTCAAACGTACATACAGTACAGAGCCTCTCAAGGTGATTCTAATTCTTTCTAATTTAATAAAGTGGAGTACATCTCTAATCCAGTGAAGACAGGATGGGGGACTTCCAGCAGAGGACTTCCATTTCATCCAAATTAAACGCCTAGCTGAGAGAGTGGTAAAGGCCACCAAGTGAGCTTTGTGTTTCGGTGGTGACAGAGAAGGGGGAGAAATTCCCCCAAATAGAAATCATTGCAGTTTTGTTTCAAATGGTATTTCAACACTCTCTGAGATAGAAAAGATCTCAGTCCAATATCTACGCAAGGAAGCTTGGCATAACCAAAACATTATGTATGTAAGTAGCAGGGGCCGAGCAACACAGGGTCAACGTGCATATATTTTGGATAGCCTCAATTTTGTCAAATCTACACGACAATAATAATAATAATAAAACTTTATTTGTATAGCACCTTTCATGCCATAAAATGCAGCTCAAAGTGATTTACAGAGCAATGGAGAAAGAAAGAAAATAAAAGCAAGGCGTTAAACATTAAAAATAATAGCAGTAATGCAATACAGCTGCTTCACCGTATTCTTTTTAGTTGCCATTCTTTTAGGCAAAGTGAGCATGAGGCCAGCAGTGGAAGACCTTGTGGTTTGTTTGGGACATAGAGTGTATATAGGAAGGTGTGAGACCATTGAGAGCTTTATAAAGAAGTAAAAAAAAATTTAAATCAAACAACCGGAAGCCAATGTAGTGAAGCTAAAACTGGAGTAATAATTTATGTTCTCTCATCTTAGTTTTAGTTAAAACTTAAAACTCTGTCTGCCGCATTTTGGACAAGTTGTAATCTGTCAGTTGTTTTCTTAGGCAGTCCAGAAAAACGTGCATTGCAGTAATCAAGCCGAGAAAAAACAAAGACGTGGATCAGCGTTTTTGCATCGTCCAATGACAAAGTCTCTGATTCGTGCAATATTTCTAAGATGAAAAAAGGCAATCTTGGTATTGGTAACATGATTCATGTGTGAATTAAAATTCAATTCAGAATCAATAATGACCCCCAAGTTCTTTACTGTACTGTTACTTTCTACAGTCAGGTTGCCAAGTCAGCTTATTGATTCTTTCTGCTCACTAGAACCGATTATGAGAACTTCTGTCTTATCCTCATTTAGCTTGAGAAAGTTCTCACTCATCCGGCATTTGATGCTGGATGAGTTACAGTAATTGGAGTTAAATGGATAATAGAATTTTACATTGGATGTGCCTTGCACAAATAGAATAAGTATTAACTTGATGCAGAATATCATCCCTCGATCACATTAGTTTTTTTCAACTAAGGTTCATGTTTTAGGTTGTTGTTAGAGAAACTAAAAGGTGAGTGTTGGTTTTCTTTCATTTGCTGCTTTCTTTCGTTTAGAATATCAAATTCATGCAGGATACAGCAGAGGGGTGACCAAAGTTTACATTGTGAAAAGTATAATAATATGTGCAGAATGATGTACAGTGAGGGGAAATGTTTTCCGGATCTCTCTGCATATCCTGCATATCTGCAGCTAACTGAATGCAATGGAGAGGGGCCTGTTTTATACGTTGTTGTGTGATAGTGTCGCACAGCGAAAATAGCTGGCAGGACAGATTTTAAATTAGTAAGAGCTGAGCTGCAGTATTCCAAGAGAGCTGCTGCTGCTCTGAGCCATATGGGGCACCCGGTGGGTCAGGGATTTGCGTCATCTCTTTTGAAATGAGTGTGAATGGCCGGCTCACTGTGATGATGTATTAATCCATTCTGACCTGAGATCAGATTCATACGAGGTTTCCACTGGACACACACTGGTCTGATGAACCCATTCTGACCTGAGATCAGATTCTAGAAATGTCAGTTGCTCTTCGATTTTTCAAAAATAGCAGACCTACAAGCTCGTATCGCGCCACTCGGTGGCGCGATATGAGCTTGTAGATCTGCTATTTTTCAATAGCTAAAGTATAACATGATGCTGACACCAAAATGGGTGCCCGTTCAGAATGTATTAATCCGCAGTGCATTGGTATAATGGACAAACAGAAAGTGCTTCAAAGTGTGGGAGATTGACAGGGTTTTTTAAAAGAGGTACAACATGATTTGTTGCTGCACAGGTGTCTGCATGGTGTGAGAACATAATGGTGGTATAGTGGTGTGTGTTATGTAAGTAATGAAGTTTAATTGGACTTTTGAAATAGAAATCAGTATATAAAAACAGACTTTTACACTATACAGGTCTAAACTACAAGCCCTTTGTTTGCAATTGATGTTTCTACACGGTTTGTACCATCCTAATGTTATGTAAGAGACCCCCCATATACTGTTCATTGTGCTGTGTTCTAAAGGCTGTGTGCCTCCAGTGCTGCAGCTTGGTGTCTGGGTGCCAATGTTCCTGCTGTCCCTGGAAAGCAGTCCAAACAGCCGGAAGAACATGGGGAGGCCGAGGATGTTTTTTGCTTAATTAATTGAACCTTGGTTCAGTTTAGGACCCAAGCAGCGCCCACAGACATTTCAGTGAGTTGACATGCAGTACTTGGAAGCTTACATAACATCAACAACAGTGACTATATAGCTCTTGCCGCACTTGATCGTAGCCTTCATGGCCTTCTGGTACTCATCCATGGTGAATCCACTGTGATCTTAAAGCGCAAATAACATGCATTTTAAAACTGCTTTTAATATTTAATATCATATTGTCTATGTCCCTCAAACTTATTTCTAATGGTTTGAGCCTCAATCACCACTCTGATATAACCAGGCCTTGTCATTTCTTTCTGGACTTTGAAAGCAGTTTTAGCTGCAGTACCACACTGTCCTGAGGTGGTGGGGTGCTGATATGCAGATTATTTAATATTTGAGTCATTATAATACTGATGCTAGATAAACCCAGGCTTGTTTCCATTCCATGCCAGCTTGGAAAATCAACAATGGTGGACATTGTAAACAAAGTGGAAATGCAAATTTGGAACTGAAGACTGAAGAATAGGAGGAATTATATAAGTAGGGTGACATTGATGACATCACGATGAGGCCAAAATCAGTTGAGCTGTTCCTGAGAGCAATTTCCATTAAAACACCCATATGACATGAAGGCCAGATTGTTCAAAATTGGTTATTTGTGGGGATAGAAAACACATATAGGAGCCCCAAAAACACAAAAGAAATTGAAAAAGTAGAATTTTATGTTATAGGTCCTTTAAGATACTGTTTCGAAGGTCCAGTTATTAAAAAGTCCCTGCATTGGTTGCTTATACATTCCATAATAGATTTTAAAATAATTTTACTTGGGAATGGGAATGCACCTGCCTGTTTCTCAGCAATGCTTCCTAAGTAAAGTATGTGCCCGGCAGACCCCTTACCCTTAGACCTCTAGTGCTGCATGGTCTCTTAGAGATTCCAGAGACCCCTAACACAAAAAAAGCTGCCTTTAGCTACCTGTATGCCCCTCATGTGCTGTGGAACAGCTTGCCGAGGGATCAACGGTTCTCTGAATCTGTTGACATTTTTAAACCAAGTGTTACTGTGTTAACACACACCTCTTTACTCGCGCGAGAAGAGCGCGCAAGTAATGTGGTTTATCTGGGGCTTCGGTGCGTATGCCGTGGTTTTGAGAGTGACGTAATGAAGATATGTATCAATGCTGGGTATTAACTAGTACTACAAAATTGAGCACGCACATATTTCTTCTTATTTTTTAACGCACTTCTTTTTACACCTGTAAAAGTATGATGTGACAAATATTGATTCTGAATTTGATTTAGAAAGGAAATTGAATATTGTATTCAGCATGATATTATGATGACATACAGAATTGTGCATTTTTCTTTCAGATACATTTCAAATTATATTTAAGATGAAAGCACAAAACAATGTTAAAAATTCTTCTTTTTAAAATTCTCTGCCATTTTTATCAAACACACAAAGACGCATCAAAAGCGCTGTTGCGCAATGTCTGCAACTTTGTGACGCCCTCAAAATGTCACAAGGGAAGGTTGTCATGCAAGGGGACAGACTGACCTCTCTCGTTCTCCCTCTAATTGTTGTTTGGGGACAAAGGAGAGGCCTTCTCTCAACACACTGACTGGGAAGAAAGTAACTGACCCACTCACTCTGTCCAGCTCGGGCTCCAAGAACAGTGGGTGGCTTGTTCTGTGTGCAGTCGATGTTGTTCAGATTGGGTTTGTTCTTGCACTGCTCTTTTGACCTTTGCAAATGCCTGGATGCAATTTGCGTCATCAAATCAAAGACACAATTGAGAAATGTTTGGAATCAGCTATTTGACTTTTTGTTCTTTTGTACTGTTCACTTCTTCACAGTGCACATCAAACCAAGACTGGACCACTATACATTGTTTGTTTATGCGAGATCAGCATGTACTGTGCAAATTTTCAAAAATGAATTCTGAAATACACATTCAATACAGTATGTTGGTCATTTTGAAATGACTGAAGTCGCGTCAGTCATTTCTGAGTCGCGTCATGTCTTCCTGACAGCACCTCTCAATTAAAGTACCCTCCTGTTTTCTTCAAGGTTGAATACAGTACAGTATTAGAGAGTTATAAGAGAATGGAGCATGACATTAGCAGGTGGGCGTGTGCAGCCATAGGACCATAATGAAAACACAAACCCATTATATCTATTACTTTCTATGTGATCACGAGTAAAGGACAGGAGTTATGTTTACCTAAAATACTACATCATCAATAGTTAGGAGTTATTGTATTTTGGAAATAATGATAATATAGGCTATAGTGTGCCTCCAGTCTACATATATACTTTTGTATACATTCTCTTCTCTTTTCATTCATCATTTTGAATCAATGCACATACACACATATACACTTCAAAGGCCAGATTCTTTGTCTATTGGTATCTGATGTGGTGCTTGCCCGTCTATTGTCTAGTAGTCTATGCTCTCTACTATGGTATTCTGCTTATGTAATTCTACTCCCCATATTCTGATTAGGTGTAACGAGTGGTAGGCCTACAGGCCTCAAGCTGTTTTCACCGTCCGTAGCCCAACTGATCGTTATTTTTGCATATAGCACAATAAGAGGAAATCATTACAAAACAACCTCTGAGTAATTTGGTAAATTAATTGCGCCTGTATATATTTGCCTTCTCACACTCATTTCTTCCCGATCAGCATCTTTATCATCATGCTATATAGCATCATTATAGCAAGTTTTGGAAGGAAGATCCAGGGTTAACATAATTAGGCCTATACTTAAAAGGCCTCAACAAACGGAAATGCTGTTATGTGACTTCAGGCATGAGAGGTTTCCACAGGAAACCTCTGGGTGGATCTTTGTTGGTTGTAAAGTGTCTTGAGACAACTTGTTGTGATTTGACACTTTAATAAAATTGAATTGAATTGAATTCAAACCTTCTGATGGCTGCAAGTACTGTAGCTCTCCATCTGACTTGCCTGTCTCCATTCTATGTTAACCCATTAAAAACCAGGACAGCTATAACTATACAACTATACAAAACAGATATACAAGCTCACAGCATGTGTACATCTGCTATTTTTGAGCGGTGCCTCCGCTCCATTACGCAGCTATGTGTGTCCCTTCGTATGTGTGTCCCTGTGTCTCTGTGTCCCTGTATCTGACCGAGCACGGAAAGCTGCAATACGGTAACTCTGACATTTCTCGGGCGTTTCGGGCGTGGGAATTAAGGCTCGCCAGAACAGGGCAGGCCCCCTGGGCGTGTTCCTGGGGGTCTGGATGTTCCGGGGACCCCCAACGCGGTAACTATGTCATTTCTCGACCGTTTCGGACGTGGGAAGGCTCGCCAGAACCGAGGTACTATTTGGGGGGTCCTCATTGGCCCAAAAACGTTTGAGAACTATACGGATTTAGAATGTAATGCATTTGTATAGAATCGCCCTCAAGTCTGCAACAATCAATTATTTTCTTAGTGACTATTATTGATAACTTTTCTTGATTAATCTAATAATCAAATAATTAAGAAGCACATTCTTATAATTTGTTTTATTTCATACCGGTAATTATCAGCAATGATTATCTGATAGATTTTCTTATAATACAAGTGTCATGCAAAAATATGAGCTACAAGCTCACATTGTGTTGCATCACGGTGCAATTAATTAATTAAATAATGCATTAAATAAAAACTGTTAATGCATTAAAACTGTTGCATCTGTCCCTTACATCTGTGCATGTGGTCCAATATGGGCACCCTGATACATTACTAAAACATTATAAAACAATAACAATTACCTTACTTTTCCTTATGTAAAGCGACTTTGGGTACCTGAAAAGCGATTCAGCTATTATTATTATTATTAACCAACGTTTTGGTCCAACCAATCCATTTTCTTTTGCAATAGAGTATTTGTGACATTTGCCTTTCCCTTATAATCATAATCATATCTAGACTACCAGTGTCTTTGTCATTTCTGGCCAGGTTGAAAGGTTAATATGCTGCTTACCCTCAACTGTGAATACTATATATGTTACAGTATATTCACAGCAGTGTCTAAGCAATACAGAGATTATCTTTCCCACATAGCATCCTTGTCAGTTGGAATGGCCAAACAAACATGACATCACAACATTACTTGAATATCCCAGAGGTCAGCAGGCAACACACTGGAATGCTTTAACCCATTCTGTCCGGGCACCCATTTTGGTGTTGGCATCATGTTATGCTTTAGCTATTGAAAAATAGCAGATCTACAAGCTCATATCGCGCCACCGAGTGTCGCGATACGAGCTTGTAGGTCTGCTATTTTTGAAAAATCGAAGAGCAACTGACATTTTTAGAATCTGATCTCAGGTCAGAATGGGTGCATCAGGACCAGTGTGTGTCCGGCGGAAACCTCGTATGAATCTGATCTCAGGTCAGAATGCTTTAAGAGGTCCACAGACTTGTGCAGGGTACCTTCCACATGAAGACATCTGAGATAGCTGGTAGTGAAAGCAAAACTCTTGACAGGCTCATATCGGCGATGACAGGTCTTTGCTGAGAGAATGACCAAATTATACCAATGTGTTAAGTCAATGGAAAAACAATGAAATGTGATCAGTGTACAGTAGGCCTATACTGTATTACGTGGTTACATAAGCTGGCAATGACAGTAAAGAAGACAACACTATCCGATTGGGCTCTGCTGAACCAGCACTAGTTTAAATAGACTACAGACTGATGACACCAAAGCAAAACTAGTGCCATAAATAACACATAACTATGTTCTGTTGGGTTGCAGGTCTTATTTGTTAGGTTGGCAAACGTGGCTGTGGATGTAGGCAGACTACAAGTAATAGGCCTACCTAACAAAGTACAAATTATTAACCATACTCCAAACAACCACTGATCATCATGTCCTTTGGATTACTCTTCTTAACCCATTTAGGCCTGACATCGAAATAAAAAAAGCCTTCTAAATCCTGACAGTTTTCTGAAATACCTATGTTTCTAGGCCTATATCACTCAATATTTCATGTCAAGGACCCCAAAAATGATATGTAATTGGCCACCGACCCCCATCTGAAAATATGTGGTTCCAGGGACCCCTCCAGAAGCAAAGATTTGAGTTAAAAACGTTCGTTCTGAAAAAATATATTCCAAATTTGAGGCACATTTTCACGATTTTTCAAAAATAGCAGACCTACAAGCTCGTAGCGCGCCACTCGGTGGCGCGCTATGAGCTTGTAGATCTGCTATTTTTCAATAGCTAAATTATATTCCACTGTAGCTCTCCT
Organism: Protomyctophum parallelum; assembly: GCF_964188405.1. NCBI lineage: Eukaryota > Metazoa > Chordata > Actinopteri > Myctophiformes > Myctophidae > Protomyctophum > Protomyctophum parallelum. Next base: position 48,900,502 of record NC_139703.1, on the reverse strand, counting down.
CAGGGCTGGTGTTGTTTTTGTGCCCACAACTCTCATGTGGTAGAACAGTGGTTCCCAAAGTGGGCTCCAGGGTCCTTGAGGGAGTTCCAGGGGGTCCCCAGCTAAATGGTAGTTTGGAACCAAATGGACCCTTGTGGGTCTGTAACTCTGAGAGTGGACAAATGGAACCACCCATTACACTCTCAGAGTAGAATTAAAGGACCACTTCACCACTTTTCAACATCTCTTCATATATAATTGGTCCTCACTATAATGTTCATGATAAAATACTATTTTTTTCCCCCTACTCAGTCTGTGTCTCATAGGAAAACTGAGAAACTCAGAAACCTGTTCACCAGTGATATCATTGTTAGGCAGATTTCTTTTCCACAAAATATTTCGATTTTTGAGGGGCTCATATACAGGTTTAATGTTTGTTTTAAAAACGCCTTTGACAATGAAGGGAAAACTTACGTCATATTGTCCCTCATTACGTCATATTGTCTATTTATTGTTAATGGCATAATGTTTGTGTTTGCACCGATTGGTTTACATCACCTAATCAACATGTAAGTAGCCTTGCCGAGCCATGAGGCCCAGAGGGCAGGAGCCTATCCTGTTTCTGTAGCGTGAGCCGTGGCCCGTGAGGCAGCTTGATGTACAAGTACACCCCCTGGACATGACACTAGTATGTCGCAGGGACTTACCCCCAATCCAACCCTTGATGCTGAGTGTCAAGCAGGGAGGCACTGGGTCCCATTTTTAGAGTCTTTGGTATGACCCGGCCGAGGATTGAAGAACCCCAACCTCCCAGTCTCAGGGCGGACACTCTAACCACAAGGCCAATGAGCTGGCCACATGTCTAATCAACATGGGGTTAGACTTTAATATATTAGTGCCCCTCACTTCACACAGGTGTGATTTTTATTATCGTGAGAACGATGGCTTCCATTTTCACATTGCAACTTTTCAGGAATAGAAAGCCTGCAGTTTCTATTAGCTTGGATTCCCCATCGATGATGTCACTGGTGGACGGGTTTCTGAACTGCCCACAGCCCTCCTATCAGACACGGACCGAGTAGAAAAACAATGTGGCATTTTATCATGAACATTAGTGAGGACCAATTACATGAAGGTAGGTTGAAAAGTGGTGAAGTGGTCCTTTAACATTGATTTTACAAAAGCAAATTGGGGGTCCCAGAGATATAAATGCCATTAAATGGGTGTCCGTAGACTAATGGATGTCAAACTGGGGGTCCTAGAAATTCCACAGGTTGAGAATCAGAGCCGTAAATATCTTCTCTTATGGAGGTCCCTGCATTATCTCTTCAAATGGGGGTCTGCGGGCTAATTAGTGTCAATTTGGGGGTCCGTGGCATGAAAAGGTTTGGGAACCACTGTGGTAGAAAACACATGCGTCTGAAAGTCAGAGCCCCATCGCTCTAGCCTGGTTAATAAACCAGACCGAGTCAGCCGTTGGCAAAAATAAATTGCCTGCCGGCGGATTACGGTCTGGAGAGGCTCAATTGTACGCCCATTTCCTACACCAGAGAAATGGGGCGGCCAATCGGGACACGGTATGCAATATGGGCGGGCTTTGGTACAGTGACTTTCAATGCTTGAGACTTTTGACTGACAGTAGCTCTGACCAATTGCGTCAAAGAGAAAATGTTTCAACCCGCTCCCCTGGAAATGAAATCCAAGCTGAGCCTCCCCAGACTAATATCCCGCGGTCCGTGCGATATTAGTCTGGTTTATTAACCAGGCTACCATCGCTCATCCACCATTGGTGCAGCACTGCACTTTTGGCCTCTGATCTGGTGATGCTTCTTCCTCTTAAAGGACCACTTCACCACTTTTCAACCTATCTTCATATAATAGGTCCTCACTAATAATCATGAAAAAATGGCGCAATTCTTTTCTACTCTGTCTGTGTCTCATAGGAGGGCTGTGGGCAGTTTAGTCTTCCAGTGACATCATCAATGGGGAATACAAGCTAATAGAAACTGCAGGCTTTCTAGTCCTGAAAAGTTGCAATGCGAAAATGGAAGCCATCGTTTTCACGATAATGAAAATCTAAACATTTTTGTAAAAAAATCTTGTTTAAAAAAAAAAATCTGCCTAATGATGATGTCACTGGAAGACGGTTTCTAAACTGCCCACAGCCCTCCTATGAGACACAGACTGAGTAGGAAAAAATCGTGCCATTTTATCATGATTATTAGTGAGGACCTATTATATGAAGATAGGTTGAAAAGTGGTGAAGTGGTCCTTTAAGTTTTTCCCACACTATGCCTCGACCTGGCTTCACCCCTCCCTCCTCCAACACTTGCAGCTCAGCGTGGTGAGTCACTTGTGTCCGGTTAATCTCACAACCCTCTGATGCGACACGCGAGAGCTCTGATTATGTATGTTCGCACACACTGCCCATTTCTGCTGCCATTATGCTAAATGAGATTTAAAGACTTTATAGCAGATTGGGAAACCACCAAGGGGGCAGTGTGTGAGGTGAGTCTATTGTAATTTATATCACTGTCTGGACATGGCCTTTAATGGCACCGCTCAGGCCTGCCCACTTTAAGACGTCACAGTTTAGTATTTGGTATGAGAACAACCATATACCTCAGTGGTGATGCTGTTATTGGCTGGGTTTAGTATTTGGTATGAGAACAACCATATACCTCAGTGGTGATGCTGTTATTGGCTGGGTTTAGTATTTGGTATGAGAACAACCATATACCTCAGTGGTGATGCTGTTATTGGCTGGGTTTAGTATTTGGTATGAGAACAACCATATACCTCAGTGGTGATATTGGCTGTTATTGGCTGGGTTTCCCAAAGGAAATACGCATAGTGAGTTGGTGTGTGGTTCTTCTCAACCCTTTCACTGTGAACATAGATATATTCCGTGCATAGATGTCAATCAATCAATCAATCAATCAATCAGATTTATTGTTACTTCCACAAATATACACTGGGCATACAGGGGAGCAAAATACCGTTCTCCACGACTCATGATGCTTCACATTTAAAAACAATAGACACATTAGAAAGAGGCAAGGCCTTATTAAAAGAACATTAAGAAGGTAAAAGGAGCAGACAACATTGGCAGGAAAAAGTGCTGATGCATTCAAAGTGCATGTGTGTAAGGTGCTTGGGGGCAGTATGTGGCGAGTGTTCAGTGTCCTGATGGTTTGGGGGAAGAAACTGTTGGTCAGCCTGCTGGTGCTTCCTCCTAGGCTCAGTGTCCTGATAGTTTGGGGGAAGAAACTGTTGGTCAGCCTGCTGGTGCTTCCTCCTAGGCTCAGTGTCCTGATAGTTTGGGGGAAGAAACTGTTGGTCAGCCTGCTGGTGCTTCCTCCTAGTGTTCAGTGTCCTGATAGTTTGGGGGAAGAAACTGTTGGTCAGCCTGCTGGTGCTTCCTCCTAGGCTCTTGAACCTCCTACCAGATGGCAGGAGTTCAAGTAGATGGTGGGAGGGGTGGGAGGGGTCGGTCATAATATGCATGGCCTTCCTGACACAACGGTCCGTGTATATGTCGGCTATGGGGGGGAGGGGGACACCTGTGACCTTCTCCGCTGCTCTCACTATCCTCTGTAGGGACTTGCGGTCGGCATCTGTGCAATTCCCATACCAGGCTGTGATGCAGTACGTCAGGACGCTCTCGATGGTTCCTCTGTGGAAGGATGTCATGATAGAGGGGGGGGGGGGGTTCACTTTCTTCAGGCTCCACAAGAAATACAGGCGTTTCTGGGCTTTCTTAGTGATGGCTGAGGTGTTAGTGGACCACTTTAGGTCGTCAGCAATGGTAGGCCTGAGGCCTGGTATGGTAGGCCTGAGGCCTATATTGATAGGCCTGAGGCCTACCACACCGGCCTGACCGGTCAATAAAAGAATGCTGAATTAACTAGCTTGTATTGGTAACTTTGACACAATAGCCTTAAACCTTTAACCTCCTTATGCTCCTTGTATAGGCCTATATTTATTAACCCAAAATCGAATGTTTAATTCACTTGCACAATGGGACAGTATATATAGGCCTACATTTACCTTGCCGACATATTATTTGGACTGCTGGACAGCTGACAGTAGGCTCTCTCTCCATGCCAAAGCGCCAGCGCTCGCCCAGCAGTCTGCCGCCACTCAAGGCCATGATGAATCCTATCAGGTCAGTGCTATAGTCCTGCCATGCAGCACTTTGCCTGGTTGTAAAGAGAAGCATGACGCTCTAAGGTTAAAGAGATGGAGTGACTATTAACGAGAGAGAAAGAGAAAGCAGTTGAGGAGAGAAACAGCATCTGATATTTGTCTTTAACAGGGCACTGGGCGTGGGGCGGTGAGGGTGACCCTGGCACAATCCTGGATTTCTGCCAACAGCATTCCTCCAACTGTCTCTCCTTCCTCCAACACTCTATCCTTCCCTCTCTCTCCCTCTCTCTCTCTCTCTGTCATCCAGCCAGTTTCATTAGAAGCCCCATTGTTGAGGGATTACTGAGCTTATATTTAACCTCAGTTCTCATTGTGTTGGATTTCCAGAGCAGTTGTGAGTGCCGGAGTCTTATATAGGATTGATAATCTATTTGGCGTCTGGCTGACTTCTCTCTGTCATCCCCCTCGCTCCCTCCTCGGCCCCTACTGTATATATTTCCATGCATTTTCAAAAATGTTTGAAGGGTTTTGAACATTTTTGCCCATAACATGTCCAAAATAGGGACGCCAGGTTGAACGTGCATGGTTAAGATGCATTGCATTAGAAAAGCTGAACAGGAAGCACAGATTTCAATTAAACCTTCTCAGCATTTCTATTTGTTGTTATTTTCTATACTTGCTTGAGGTGGAAAAACCTTGTGTGCAAAAATGATGGAATGACAGAAATAATAAAGCACAGTGACCCTTCATGCCTTCATGTCTTCTTTTTTTTCTTGCATGCATGTGTTTGGTAAGTATATTGTGTATATATGCATTAGTGATGCAAATTGATGGAATTGCACACACTTTGAATATGATTTTTCATAGTTCTAAAAGGCACAGACTCCAAAATAAATGTATTTGTATTGAAATGTAAAAATGAAATGAGTATGTCTCATATCAGACTTTATGTCGCACCACATATTCATTCAGTTGGACCTCTCTGTTTGTTTGTCTCACACATATTTTCTTCCCCTCTCTCTGGATTTATTATTGCAGAGCCCAATTTATTCCCTAAGGATCGAATGCAGAGCATGGCGAACACACTCAGGTACAGTTCAGTGTGGCGTGAGGCAAGTCGAGGTGTGCCTTGGGATTTCTTCACGAGCGTGCGTGCGTGTGTGCTTTAGTGCCTGACTTGTTTGCAGCTTAGTGGGCAAACTCATTAACACGTGAATGTGTTAATGAAACACATTCATTATGTTTATCGACGTCCATAGGGTGGATGTTTGAACTGTAATCTTTTCAGTGGGTGCGAACAGGGTTCAAAACTGGCAGAGACAAAGGTGGAGAGATAACAGTGGAGAGAGAGAAACCTATCTTATACATTTTCTTATTGGGTACCGTTAACCTCTAGTCTGCTGGTGGAATAATAGTAAAATTACCCACTTTCACTATTTTGGGCATGTCATTATAGGTGATAATTTTGATGGGGTTTTTTTACGGTGCAAAATGCAGACGAAGATTTGCAATTTTTTTTTTTTCTAAATTTTTATCCCACGATTTTGTAACCCAGTTTTTATTTTTTACCCAGTGCCAATTATCTAATGTAATCCTGGGCGCTACACTTCCTCTGCCAACCTGGGGGGGCAGCGGACTGACCTCATGCCTCCTTCTATGCATGAGGAGTCCAAGCTGCTCCTTTTCACCTGACAGAGGGGAATTTCCCCGGCCGGACGTAGCGCATGGAAGGGACACGTTATTCCGACCAGTTTCTTTCCCCTCCATCAGGCGCCCCGGCTGGCCAGGGGGAGGTAGTTTTTTTTAGAGACCAGGATTACGGCATGTTTTTGTGACACGGGGAGAACATGCAAACTCCACACAGAAAGGCCCTTTCGCCAACCCCCGCCTCGGGTATGGGCACTGATGACGCGGAGGAGGGAACACGCCGCCAGTGCCCACAGCTTCCCCAGCGGGAATCGAACCCAGGACCTTCTAGCTGTGAGGCGACAGCACTACCATATTTGCACTCTTTTTTGACAAAGTATAAAGTAGGGCATAAATTGTTAAACAGTATTTCGCTGGGGACCCCCTGGTATCCTCTCAAAGACAGCTGGGGGTCCCCTGACCCCAGTTTGAGTACCACTGACCTATGTTGTGCCCTCACCTTCACTTTCTCTATACCCTCCATTCTTATACCTCCCCATATATGTGCATCTCTCTATGTCTCGGCTAGTCTTATGTAACTGTGGTGTTCAGGCAGATCCAGATAATGTAACATCCATCCAGCCTGTATAATCATGGAGACAGACCTCCTCAGCGGACATAGAAAAGGGCCTGTGTTGTTCTGTAAGTGAAACTCCCCAGGGGAGCTGGTGTGGAGCATCCGTCTGGCCTGTTTGATACGGTAAAGTAAAGTACAGTACGTCATGCTGGCCCTGTAAAGGGTTTCTCATAACAAACTTAAACATATAGATGAAAGGCATATTAGTTTTTTCCTTTTTGTACATGTTAAAAGATGTTGTACAATGAGTGATATTGTTTTGTATTGTTAAAAAGTAGTAAATAGCTCTATGTTCTGGTAGTAATTTTTACAGTATAGTGTTTGTTCTAGTATTTACCAAGAATACAGTTTTTTAACAAAAACAAAAAATCACTAACAGCATCTGTAATTAGAAATAAGCACCCTTGCCAAAATGCATGAATGGGTCTCTGACCGCTACTGTGGCCAAGTATGATATTATACAACATGTGACATTAACGATACAAGTACACTGAGCAGTGAGCACCAATTGAGTGTTTCCAGTAGACAGACAAATGAGTCACACCAAATCAGCTCCCCAACATTGTTGAGTTTATTGCACCTTCTTCTACACAGTGGTATAAACTCACCTAGCTAGTGTCTCTTCTGTTTGAAGTTGATGAGCTGTTGCAAGTTCTTTACAACAGCTCATCAACTTCAAACAGAGGAGACACTATAGCATAACATGCGATTATCTCAATAACCAGGGTTTCCAATCACAAGAAGACAGGTTTGTCCACAAAGCATTGTGAGCTAGCCTAGTACAGTATACTGTATACAGTAGCCCTGAGGGACTCCGGTCAACTAAGTATAGTTGTTAAAATCAGCTGTAACTTGCCGGGAATCTCCGAAATACAAATTCTAGATGTGATAGGTCTGCTGGAGAGATTTTCAACCCCCACCCGCATACCCGTGATATGTGAAAATATATGTCATTGGCTACCTGTAAAACATTTGGCATGTGTTGTGTGCAAATCTCCTGTCAAGTGGCTACAGTACAGGTTCAGGTGAGGGATGCCGGACAGAGAATGATATAATTCCTTCGGGATTTACTTTATTTTCCTTCATTTGTTTATTTGGACAGGCATATACACATGGACGTAAATACACCGGATATAGCATCATCCACAGTCCTCATAACAAGAAACACAAAACGGAAAACAGACAGTCAAACAGTGGATTACATTTACATAACATTACATAGGGAACACAGCATAAAAAAAGAAATACACCTCAAATAAATGAATGAATGGTTGCAGCTTTGGTTTTCAAGCAACCAGTTAACATAGAAATGTGTGTGGGGATCAATTGGCATAACGACTACATTTGGCAGGAAAATAAATACATAAAATAAGAAAATAATGTTGGGGGCATTGCGCTAGCATTGCACCTCTTTGGCCCCAAAATATAGTCTATATAAGACTATATAGACTAAATCGCCAATCAGTATGTAGCTATTGCTCTAGGCTGGTGTCAGGCGGCAGTAGATAGAGAAAGAGCAACGAGGGCCAATAACAGGCTGTCAGTGGAAGCAGTGGTATGAGGCTGCAGTAACTTTCCACTGTGCAGCTGTCTTTTAGTACAGGGGTAGGCAACCTTAGGCACCAGTGCCAACATTGGCACAAAGGAGGGTGATCACTGGCACACTGGCAAGTGTGTGAGAGTATTTTTGGTTTTAAATAAACTTTAAAAAACAATGCAGTCAAATAAATGAAGTCCCTCACATTAGTGTGTAAATTACATCCTGCATTCTACATTCATTAAAACTGAACTCTGCCCTGAGTCTAATGATCATTATAACAACGTGAAAGAAAATATTTAAAAAGAAGGAAAAACTTTATATTTGTTGACAATCAAAATAAGTTGGAAGTTTTCCTGTGGTGTCATTAAAATTAATTAATGTTGATATGGCACACTGACGATCTAGAAAATAAAAACATGGCACTTCATTTAAAAAAGGTTGCAGACCCCTGTTTTAGTATATTGCATGCCCTGTGGGTCACAGGTGTTCTGGCGACCGACTGGAGTGGCGCCCAGGTCTCCACTCAGCACCCACTCAGGGTCCATTAATAAACCCATCACCCTGTACCCCTGGAGGCTATGGACGGATTCCGTAGCGGGTCTCATGGTCGCAGCCTACGTATTTCCTGTAGGCGGAGATCACACATCTGCGGTTTCCCCGCACCAAGCTTCTACTACAGTGAATGGAAAAGTGACTGATGTTAGTCTGCCTCAAACGTTACTCTTTTACCTGCTTTTTACACTAACACTAACATTACAAATATGCCCAGAACATCAGGATGAACCTGTGTAGTTTGTGGCTGGTACTAAGCATTAAATTATGAGGTATAAAGTACAGCAGCCATGTGTTCTTAAAACAGAAAGATTAGGTATTGGGTAAGACTGACGTTATGTCTCTTTCAGGACCTTTCACTGCTTTGTCTCAACCATTATGGCTCTGGTCTCAGCCACCGCAGTAGATTTTTGGACATTCCGTTTTCTTTTCTTTTTTATGTTGCCACTACTGTTGGAGCAGCCATAAACTACACAGGTTCGTCCTGATGTTCTGGGCATCTTTGTAATGTTAGTGTAAAAAGCAGGTAAAAGAGTAACGTTTGAGGCAGACTAACATCAGTCACTTTTCCATTCACTGTAGTAGAAGCTTGGTGCGGGGAAAACCAAACCGCAGATGTGTTGTCTCCGCCTACAGGAAATACGTAGGCTGCGACCATGAGACCCGTTACGGAATCGGTCCATAGAGCCGACCCAGTCCTAGTCACCTCAACACCCTCTTTACCTCCTCAACCATTCTATCATCAACACGGTTAATGATAGTCAACACTGTCCAAACAGTGTCCACTGTCCAAACACAATACCACTATACCACTGTGGAAAGAGAGATGGGAAGCAGTAGAGGCAGAGATAAAATAGCTCATTATGTTGTGGATAATGGTGGATTTATGGGGTAAGATCATAGAGTTATGGCGTGGAGATGCTGATTTCCAAAAGGAACATTAGTGCTGGTTGTTCATGCAGGTCAGTGGGAGGGAGGGAGGGGACCTGTGATATCATGATGGAGACCCCTTTAATCCGTTGACATGCATGTGCAGGTCAGGATCCATCACATGCACACACTAGCATTGCAGTTTCATGCTGCAAAGAAACACAAGGTATTGGTATTACTGTCTGTCTGTATCAACAGCCAACATCACATGTCTCTGTGTTGAGGTACGATCATTACAATGATTGTTAAAAGGATAACACAAAGATCCCTGGGGGCTTGTTTCCATTGTGGTCCTGTGTAAACATGCATGCTGTGCATTTGAAGTGAGACGTATTTTTCCACCTTCAGTGAAGCTTTACACTTCTCTCTCACCACCCACGCCTGCTACAGGGAAGCGTTAAAATGTAAAGGGTCTGCGGCGACTGCCATAAGGCCATATTTAGTCATGTTCCGTCTAAAATCCTTATGCGAGTCATTTCAGCATTTACACAAGGTTGTCATGTTTTTTGTGGGGGCGCTAGCCCCTCCTACAGTATGCCCAGCAGTTTGTGTGAATCATAGCGATGGTTTGATTGGCTGATCGCCCCATATAGCGATGATTTGATTGGCTGAGCAAAGTACATATTGAGGATAAAATGTGAGGGCAGTGTTCCCTATGTAATGTTATGTAAATGTATTCCACTGTTTGCCTGTCTGCAACTGTGCTATATCCGGTGTATTTACGTCCATGTGACGTCCATTAATATGCATTGTCCTGTCCAAATAAACAAATGAAGGAAAGTAAGACGCCAATTGTGATTGGCCGGAATGTGATGATGTATGATGATAGTGCCCCTCACTTCACACGAGTGTGATTTCTTTTTAAAACTTATTCCCAGGTTTAGTAACAGGTGCAATGTTTGTTTTAGATTTTAAGTGTTTTTGTGGGTATAACAGTATAACAATGGGTATACATTTTCTTCTTTTTTTTTTTTTTTTTTTAGATATTTTTTTGCGGCTTACGCCTTTTATTGATTTTTGAAGGGACAGACAGTAGGCTGACAGGAAACGGGAGAGAGATGGGGGGATGACATGCAGTAAAGGCCGTGTCGGGTCCGGGAGTCGAACCCGCGGCACACTGCGACTGGATTACCAGTCCGGTGCCCAGACCGTTACGCTACGGCCTGGGCCAACAATGGGTATACATTTTCACCAATGTAAATGCATTTTGGGAATGGGAACAGCAGTATTAGGCAGAAAATGAAATTGCATTTTCTTGCATCAGCAGTTGCAGGTGTAATGAGTTAAGTTATAAACCATTTAAAAGCCAAACTGGTTTTGGAAACAGAATACTTCCAATATATGTTTACAGGTTACATGCCACAGGCTGGTTGAGTAAGCAATTAAGTCTACAAGCGACACCCAAGAGTGTTTTCTTTTGTTTTGACCACCATTTGGCTGGGGGCCAAAGTTAGTTTGTCCATCGCTGGTTTTCTGTTTTCTGAGACAAGTAAACCGTCCATTGATTGTTGTATGATGATGTCATACATCATCTCCCTCAGAACCAAAGGGATTTTTCATTAACACTTTAAGTTGTTTACGTTGTAACCATGTTGTAGGCTATAGTAGCAGCTTCATTAAAGTATTGCTCTATCCTAACATTATTCATACATGAAAAGGTTAAGCAATAGTATAATATAATAGTATAATAGTATATATATATATGCAATAATATAATTGTTTCATGAATCTTAATTCAGTCAGGACAACTCAAGAATGGATGTGATATATATTTATTGAATATAAGATGAGCAATATATTTATTATGGTTTGGCGATGCATTGGATCTGCTTTTTAGGTACTCAGATCAAGCGCATCAGTCCCGTCCATAGGGACTCTGAATCCCCCGTACCTAAACAGCAACTGCACTGAGGTTCCCTGACTGAACTTGCTCTGCCCATGTCTACGACAGGCACAAATGCACATCTGTCCATAACCATTGGTTATGTTCATCTAATTTCAAACAACTATCTCTGCTGACTGCTGAGGAGAATCACAAAGATGCACTGCCTGTCAAATTCCTCAGTTGACTGATGCCCTCTGGAATACCTGACCATAATATGAAGCTGAAATTCAGGTTCAGGTTCATTTATTTGTTTGTGGGGCGATTTGGTTTACAGCAAGGCATAACACAGGCAGGTAACACGAAAACACAGTAACAAGGCACATAGTACACAGAACAATAAAACAGGATGGCAGTTCAGGTATCAGTGTAACATTATAATTCATAACATTTTCAGAACAGTTGTATAAATAATTCATACAAGCGAGTCAGGTGACAAGTTACCTCCTCCTCCTATCGGCATTTAGAGCCTGAATAGCTACAGGCACGAAGGAGAACTTATACCTATTGCTTTTGGACCCTGGAACTTTTAGGCGAAGGCCAGAAGGAAGCAGCTTGAACTCAGAGCTGAGTGGATGGGATTTGTCTGTACAAATGGACTTGGCTTTCTAAATACCTGACCATAATATGAAGCTGAAATTAAGAGCACCAGTCATGCTTCTTAACCTGCCAACAGGTCCTCCTGACCAGACTCTCAAGAATGACATCAGAATGGTGGCGGGTGCAGATGATGGACAAGGTGGTTGAGTGTGAAATTGCTGTAGGGATAATTTTGTCAGAAGGCAATTCCCTGTCATTCCAAGTCACCATCAACAAAGGTCAGAAAACATTGTGGAAGAGGAGCAGGGGATATATAACATTGTAACATTGTTTGTAAGGAACTCACATTCTGTGCTTTTTAGAAATACAACTAGGTATCATAATAGCACATGATCAATATAGATTGCACACAACAAGGTAATGGGAGACCTAGGAGGAGGGTCGGGCCTAAACACTAAAGGGTGCTCTCCTCTAGTCAGTGTAACATGAGCTATGATGCCAGTAGGCAAAATAGGCGTTGTTTACCATGCATTGGGCTGGCATGTCATTGTGTTTACGTTAGCGTGCAGGCGCTTAAGAATGTGATATGGTGGTGAGTGAGCGAGATGTGCATGTTTATTTTTAGTGTGGTGGATGTATGTGGGTGCTGTTGACGAACTAAGAGTCTAGCACTCCATCCTGTCGCTTCACGTGCTTGTGTTGTGGTGGTGGGGGGAGGGGGGGGGGGACTTGACACAGTTTTCACTAAGGCAATCTCAGTAACATACGCGACCACAACTGGTGTCAAGTTGATAGGAAAGAGGAGGCTTCATGACGCATGACGTCTCCTTGTCATTTCCCTTCAGTTCCCCCCTGCACTTATTGATTGATTTGGTCTCACTTTCTAGTTGTTTGCTCACTATCTTTTACAGTGAGGTCACCGAGAGCCCAATACAAGCCTTCTGTATGTTTTTTCATGTGATGCTGATCTATGCCTGTTTAATCTTTCAGGCAGAATTCCTCAGTAGTACCATCAACTAGCTGTGAAGTTGACTCAAAGACTGGACGACTTTGTTTTGAGTGGACCATCCGAGGTCTGTTGATGCCAGATGACCAATATTCTATCTACCACTAGATGCACACTACTCCGATGAGCGATGACCATTTATTAAGTGTTAAGTGTATGGGCAAATATAATGGTTTCAGGGATACATAACTTATGCTGCATTTTAGCCATTTATGTCATTTTATAAGCCTCAGCTTTCTCTGTCACTGGTAGTCTACCAGTGACTACTAGCCTACTAGGCCAACATTTACATTGCAAATGGGCACGTTCCCATGCAAAATGCAATGAATGAAATCATGTCAATTCAAAACAAACTGCACTGGACGTGGACTGTGGGTGATGGTGAATGATTTATGAGTATAGTGTAAACCCATATATCTTAACACCCGACAGAAGATGGGCCACCACAGCCCCCGATACAGCACAATTAGGGATCTTGTCATGGCGATAGTGATACTGATCCACTGTCAGGTATCACTTGGTCAGGTATCACTTTGGCTCAGTAACCTGAGCCAAAGGTGCGTGCCTCTGCCAACGAAATGGACCGTAAAGGACATCAGGGCTCTACCGCTCCACCAGGACACAGTTGCCTTTGTCTGTCAACAGCAGCATGCTGTCAAGGGCAGATTGACAAGAATACAGAATGTATAAACCCAGCCTATAGCCATGGTTCACAGTTCACACCACGCTCATACTTTACGAGCACCATTCACTTCAGCCTGTTTTTGCACAGCTGCTACATTTACAGTGTGAACGTGTAAATAAACGTTCAGATTTCACGAAGGTGCTACGGATATTAGAATTTTGCTGGGTTTTTAGCCATTAAGACATTGAAGAATGTATCGAATGAAAAGTAGAAAGAATTTGTACGTTGGTTACGGGTGCACTCCTGTCTCCAACAAAACAATAACATAACCCTCGGAAATCCAAATGACCAAATCGTCATTTGGTCATTGCTTTCATTGGCCACTGGCTAAAAGAAACGACAGGGCGGCGCCGAGGCGCAGTTGAAAGGGAAAGGAGGAAATTCCAAAAACTTTGCGATGATTGGACAAAAAATGCTTTTTATTGAACAACGTGGAATGCACGGTGCTAATAGCCGACCCAGCACAATTAGCCCTTCACTAAGTCCCTCCCCCAACCCATCCTTGTCCAATAAGACACGTCAGGAGCGAAGAAAGCTTGACCTGCATAGCAACCGTTGCTAAACTATTTGGATTGGCATTGGACAATCGCTTTTTGGGGTGGGATTTAGTGAAGGGCTAATTCTAACATCCGTGGCACCCTGGTGAGCGCTTTATATTTGAAATCGTAACATGTATTACACGTTTTCTCTGTAAATGTAGCAGCTGCGCAAAACAGACTGAAGTTGCTGCGTGACTCATGATTATTCATGACAGTCATGTTCCAGCTCCACCCAGCCATGATCTGACCTCACCTAACACTGAGCGCTGTGTAACTTGTACTAAGGCCCAGCCAGTATCCTGGGGAATAGCACATGGCATTTAGCTGCTATTTGGCAACAACACCAAGGTCTTACTCCAACACCAAGATTGGTTTTCAGCAATGTACACAAAACCTGTGTGGCCTTTTGTGTGATTCTGTATTCAGAGAAATCACACTTTCATTCCTGGAAACGCCTACTCCTTCCAAGTCTGACTGACTGATTGAGAGCTGTTGATGCCCACTAGGGAGGAGCTGTAATTTGTTTTCAAGCGTAGGCTAGGCTCGCTGGGGCAGCCAGCCAGAGATTTATTTTGGCAGCAAAGCAACACACAGCCACATGACCATAAATGGTCCACACCTATTCATGCAAATGTAGTCATTTTGAGGACCAAACAGGCCGGTGGTGCAAACAAATTCATTAGTTCTCCAATTAGACTCTTCGGCCAAATTGAAACACCTGTGTTGGTCCTCAACATGGCAAGTGTAGGACTACATGCAACCCATGAATATTTTTATGTCTTAAATATTTATATTTATATTTTCATTTTTTTTACAACAAAAGAAAACACAACATAAATCTTAAATATTTCTAAAGTTGATAATGAGACTATGTTGAACTTATCATGTCATTGCATCATTGATTCTGAAAAGACATTTTAATTGTGATGGAGTCTAAACCCAGGGCGTGCGCGTACACACTATAATTTATTTTAGTTTAGTTTAGTTTATTTGATCATCTTCACAGTAAGGTGATCAAAAGGAATAGGCTGAAGCTGAAAGCTTATAAATGCCTATCCTACGAACAACAAAATAAAAATTCCTCACATGGTTATAGCAATTGAAGGAATTACAATAAACAATCCAAACAATTTACTACCATTAAGCAGAGCAGATGTGTGGCGAACTACAGACAGAGCTCTAAGCCCCTATACTCAGTTGTCAGTGCTGTGAAATATCTTTGTTTTGTATCTCAAAATTTCAAAATAAAGTTTGACGTTTGTATGCACACAAAGAGTATTGCGAAGCATGCATTAAACTGGCAAGCTACCCAGCTATCAGTACGATTATTATATGAAGTATGGAAGCATGCATTAAACTGGCAAGCTACCCAGCTATCAGTATGATTATTTTGTACATCATTTGTTCCATGATATGACATGGATTAGCCCGTATTTAACAGATAGGAGAGGTCACATATGCTGTTAAAAACACAGTTTCTCATATGTATAAGCATGTTGTGCTAGCCTCTTGTTTCCTCTGCATTCCTCAGAACTGGGTCAGCAAGTTGCTTTCAGGTGAATTTATTGGCAAAACAAACCCGACAACATGGCTGGAAGTTCAGCTCATTTTACCCTCACTGCTGTTAACAGGTCCTTTAAGCTAACAGTTAACACTTAACATTGCATCTAACCACCTGGCAGTCTGTGAGATGTTTTGACTCTATAATAATCCCCTTGTTTATTTGGCTGTTTATCTCTCAGGGTTGAGATGAAGCAGAGCAGAGTATTATTATTAGCCACTGGGTAGCCTGAATATCCAGTGGTATTTTTAGGGGGGTGACCTAAGTGGATTAGTTTGGGAAAGTGACTCTGCTAATCACAGCACAGGTGAAACCAGCATTCTTCCACAGCACCAGCCCAGTATGATGGACGGTAGACCATTTTTGACTATGCTTTTACATCCTGGTTCTCTGACATCTCAATGGCAAAGAAGAATAAGCTCCAAACCTCCCAAAACAAACTAATTCGACTTCTTCTAGGCCTGGGACCAATGACCCACCTATATGCAGAGCATCTGGATAGCATTGGCTGGCTCCGGGTAGAAGACAGAGTCAAACAATTGAAAATGGGTCTGACATTAAAAATTGTACATGCAGCTATGCCCTCCATGCCCTCAGTGCCCACTTACTTGACTGATTACTTAAAATAAGTGAGCGACACCCACAGCCACAAGATATGCGGCTGTATGCGGCCGCTAGAGGCGGGATCGACACGTGACTGATGACGTGACGTGAAGCGCTGCCACAGCGCAAATGTAAACACAACCTAACAGGACTACAACTCAAAGTTATTATGGAGTCAGGTTAATGATCTGGTGCCACCCACTTACAAAACAAATATGGGTAAATTCATCTTCCGCAGCACTACTATTCAGGTGTGGAATGCCCTCCCCCCTTCCCTTAAAACAAGCAAATCTCCTTTAAAACAGGCCTAACATTTCACCTGTCAGCAGGTCAGAGGGATCCACCAGAGGTGACCAATTATAAATTGCTGTTTTAGATTATTGTTCATGACTGTATGTGTCTTGTCTGAGTGCATGATGGGACCTGAATGGAAACAAGACCGCAAGGTCTTTCTTCGGAAATCCTTTTGGACCAAAATGCTGTTTATATTGTCTAATAAAATATTCAATCAATCAATCAGACCAGGTCAGCAGAGAGAGAGAGAGAGAGAGATTATTTTAGTTTTCTCTATAAGCCACAGTTTTGTCAAAGAGGTCAATACAATATACAGAATCAGATTGATTAATTGACGGCTTAGTTTTTTATTTTTTATTTATTCTTTTTTCCCCGTTTTTGGGCCTTTATGCCTTTATTATTGACAGTAGGCTGTCAGGAAATGAGGTGGGGAGTGACATGCAGCAAAGGCAGTTGGGATCGGGACTCGAACCTAAAACGTGCTGTCAGGCTACGCTGCCAATTGACGGCTTAGTTGGAACATGGATTTGTGTGCATGACCTGTGTGACGTCACCCGTTGTTGTGAGTCTACATGCACGTAAGACGCACCTGCGTGCTTCACCTTGGCATTAATCAGACAAGCTTAATCAAGACTTGTGCCTACTCATTGTGTCATCATTAATCACTGCGTGACCACTGGAAATGACTGTTCACTTCACACTAATTCTCAGTACTTAAACGTGTTATTGTTTTCTTAACTCTCCCTATAGCTTTATGCCTCTTGAATCGAGTCCGTTCAAATTCCCTCAGCACCTCAGTATCATCTGTAAAATCCTGAGTGCTCAAGTGTTCTTAAGAGTGTAAGTGGAATCATAATGGTCTGTTTTTACACTATCTGAGTGAAATGAACTCTCAGGATTTCACTGTGCAGTCTCTCCGTGCTTCAGGCCACACATGGGCACAGACCTCACGTCCCCCAACCTGCCATCTCCCTCCACCTCATCCGCCTTCACCCTTCTGTGCAACACCCACCACCCACAATCCTTGCACACCAGGGAGCACCAAAATGCTAGACTCAATTCAATTCAACATACGTTTACCAAAGCAAGTGTCAAAAATATAATATATACTGTATATAAAATGTTGAAAATGGGGACGGTGTACAGTTGGAGGGGGTACAGCATTGTGTGAACACAAACAGAGCTACGTCACATTTCATCGTTATACACAGGGTATAAATTTTTTTCAAAATTTTACAGGCACTTTGGGACAAATAGCATTTTTTCCTCAAAACTATTTAAATAGAATACAAAAACAAAGCCTCAGACATTCCACACCAAGGGTCCTATGATTTCCACAATGCTATAAATATAATCAGGTCATAACAATGGATTTTGGAGAATAGGCGGAGATGCATATAGCCAACATGACTGCTATGCAGTTTTTGTATTGACCTGTACCTTCGTTTGAACTGTACCCATTCTACAAAATGTGGATACAAATTTCAATCAATCAATTAGACACTGACACATGCAGATTGACTGATAATCATTTTCACTGTAAAACTGTGATATCATTTGCTTGTTGATCACAAGCATTAAACATCTCCTCCTCTATGATGACCTTGTATTATGTATTTATAATGAGAGCGGTTGCATGTCCACCAAAAATATTGTCTGCTGCATCATTGAAGTCAATGCCTCGTTTAGAGTTGAGACACAAACTTGCTGTTGAACACAGTGTGTGTGTGTGTGTGTGTGTGTGTGTGTGTGTGTGTGTGTGTGTGTGTGTGTGTGTGTGTGTGTGTGTGTGTGTGTGTGTGTGTGTGTGTGTGTGTGTGTGTGTGTGTGTGTGTGTGTGTGTGTGTGTGTGTGTGTGTGTGTGTGTGTGTGTGTGTGTGTGTGCATGTGTGTAGTGTACATATGAACCCACATGAACCAAGATGTTTGAAAAGATTGTCAATCAAGATGTACACTAGTGAAAGAATTCTGGGAAGAAGTGAGGAGGGAGATTCAGAAGATATTGTCGATAGTTATTGAGCTTGACCCAAAACGATTTCTATTAGGTCTTTACCCCCCTGGCCATAAGATTCAGAGTAGCGAACAAAGATTCCTGGATTTATGTTTACTACAAGCCAAAAGGGCTATAGCCTTATCGTGGAAAAAGATAGGCAAACCCAGTATTGCTCATTGGTTTAGGGAGTTATCACTGTGTCTTCCTCTGGAAAGAATAACTTATACTTTGAAGAATAAACAGAAGATGTTTGATAAGATATGGGGACGGTTTATCCAATATATTACGGTTAATGATTTATCTTATTTAATGGTGGAAATTGTCTAATTGTATTCTCTGCAGCTGTTTGGTCTTGTGTTGTTGTTGATACCATTCTAAGTGTCATTATTTTATTATACTGTACTTATATATGTATGTTATTGTTTGGTTTTTTGTTTGGTTTTCATTTTAAGTAATTGTATTGTATTGTCTGTATTATGTATTGTTTTGTTGTATTGTCTGTTTGTCAAAAAAAAAAGAAATTCAATGAATATATTGTTTAAAAAAAAAATCAAGATGTACACTCTTGGATCTGCCTTGATGCTGCCATCCTGGGTATGTCTGTCAGAGTCCCTGAACATCACTCTGCCTTCAGCGGCAGCGGTGGCCGAACGGTTTGCGGAGCGGTCTTGATATCGGAAGGTCGCTAGTTCGTATCCCCGGACCGGCACGTTAAAATTACCACCGCTGAAGTGCCCTTGAGCAAATATGGTGGATTTATATGGTGCATTTATATAGCGCCTTTATCCACGGCGCTTTACAGAGATTGTGCATTTCATACACACATTCATACACCGATGGCAGCGGAAACCATGCAAGGCACCAACTAGCACATCGGGAGCAATTAGGGGTTCAGTGTCTTGCTCAAGGACACTTCGACAGTAACTCTGGGGGAGCCCGGGTTCGAACTGGCAACCTTACGGTTACCATCCAGGCACTCTACCCCTGAGCCACACCGCCGCCCCCAAGCAAGGCATTGAACCCCTACCATGAAATGTTCTATGAGCAGGGCCTGGCTGTAAACAAGTTCTTGAGCTTAGTCCAGTTACCCTGGGTAAATATAGTAACTTTGCTTTGCTTTGCTTACAGTGTATATTGTCGCCTTGCCCTCTGGCCATGTTACATGGTTACACACAGACACACACTACAGTCTTTCTCTATATAGACTAGCGTCGCAGTCCCGCCCCCTTTCATGACGACGCCAGGCCCAGGAAATTATTCCCATTGCATTTTCCCCATAAACATTTCAAAAAGTATTTATTTAAAGACGGTTACGCCGTGGACAAAGCCAACTCGAGTCATGACAAATCATGACAACAAAAAGTGTTGTAACCTGCCGTCTCTTTCTTCTTTCTAATTATTTGTTCGGCCCAAAATCGTTTTGTTGTCATGATTTGTCACGACAAGAGTTGGCTTTGCTTAAAAGGTCTTTAAATATTGAAGTTGTTTATTAACCATAACCATGTGATCCCTTTCTTTGTCTCTTAGTATCTTATCTACCCATTGGTTTTATACCTGTATATACTGTATGTTGTGTGTATTGCTTTGTACTCAAATTATTGTTTTTTTTTATTATACCTGTGTTTGTATGTTGTTTGTATGTCTGGCCTCGTGGGGAAAGATGGTGGGTGGGTGGGGAGGACTGGGAAGGGAGTTGTGGGAGAAAATGTAAAAAAAACGAAGAGTCGTATTCTCTTTCTGTGAAAACTGCACATGATCTAACTCTAACTTTGAATAAAATGTACTTAAAAAAAAAAAAAAAGGTCTTTAAATAAATACTTTTTGAAATGACTATGAACGGAGAATCATTTCCTGGGCCCTGGTAGGGGGGGCGAGACTGCAACGCTCTATAGTCATCACTGTAATTTTCCATTGGGGGTGCTCTTAAATTCCCTCCTGCACTTTAAAAGGTTATAAATCACTGTTTATAGGTGCTTTGACTACCCCAGCTGGTCTGTGTATGAACTCTCTCAACTCCTGTATCATATATGGGGAAACGTGGTGCCTTGTAACTGACACACTAGAGGTCAAACTGTTATTTATTTTTTCTGAAAATACAAGAGTCATCCAGTTTAACATCTTCTCAGATTATACCATTCAGTGCATGGGTTTAAGTCAAATCGAGCACAGGAATATATTTATATATATATATATAATTATATATATATATATATATATATATATATATATATATATATATGTGTGTGTGTTGTTCTGGTTTCATATGGCTCTGGGGAGGAAGCTGTTATTAAGTTTGTTTGTCTGTTATTTGTAGGACCTGAAGCATCTGTTAAACTGCCCTCTGAGTTTAACAGATGCTTCAGGTCAAACAGATGATGTCCGGGGTGGGATGGGTCTTTCAGTATGTTGACTGTACTATGGAGTCCTCCAAAACAATAAGCAGCCAATGGTCTTCTAAGTTTCATTGATTGAAAATTGTAATGTATTAACAGTTTGCAGAATGGGTACAGTTCAGGGAAAGTACAGGTCAATACAAAATCTGCTAAAAGAGGATAAAACCAGAAAAAGCACTAAGACTTGTTTACATAAGGGTCCTCCATTTTCAATTAATCAGAAGGGTGGTATTGATTACCCTCTGAATGGCTCTTCTGCCCATTGCGAAGATACAGTATGCCAGCCACACTCTCAATAGAGCAGTGGTAGAAGAACTGTTTTATGACTGCAGGATGTTTTTCCTGAAGATCCTCTGGAAGCAGAGATGCCTGTGCCTTCTTGACTACTGCTGTGGTGTTGGTAATTTACACCAAATACAGTCAATACTCAATACAGTATACAACTAGCAATTTCCAATGTGGTGGAGGATTGAGATTTTCTCCTGCGATGGATGGATGGGGTTAGTATGGATGGGTTATCAGACTGACCTAAGTAACAACCAGTGGTCGTGTTGTTGAAAACCATTATTATTGTATAAATAGCCTAACAAAACCATATTTTGTGTATTTTTCACCACATTTGATACTTTTAATTTTAGGAGAACTGCCCTTAATTATAGGAGAACTTCCCTTAATCTGAATGGATAAAATCACCAGCTACTATGGGCTGCAGTGAATTTATTGCACAGAGCAGGTAGCCTAAAACTATGCTTGTGTCAGAATCTGGTGGAACGTAAAACCAAACGGCTGTGAACTAAAAGGCACAGTACTCCAAATCAGAAAAACAATACTGTATGATGTTGGTATGAATGAGTGCACCAGTTGTTGTTGTTGTTGTTGTTGTGTGCGTTTATGTATAACCCCCTCCCTTGCACTTACCAGAACCTGACCCAGCTGAATGAAATGAGCATTATCAATGAGCATAAGGACATGTGGTCAGAGAGACCACGTACTGTATGGGGACCACGGCCTATTTTCTACCCTGCTGTGTTCCAAGAGACAGGATTACAGAGATTAGTACTCTTTGACTTGTCCTTCTATGACCAGTGAGCCTTTAACTGTGCAGTACACTCACGCACTCTTTGTACACTACACACACACTCTTTGCACACTATAGACACATAATGAAAATGAAAAATGTGAAATAGAATAGTGGTCTGCCTGACAAAGACAAAAAAAAATGCATGACAAAAAAAATGCATGACAAATGATGACATCATTGACATGTGCATACAAGCCCACTGTTAAACAGAGCATACATGTGAATAGTCCATATCCAGTCAGTTTCAGGATGGCCCACATGAAGGTAGGCAGCGGTGAGTGACAGGGCTTAATCAGATGTTGTTTTTCCTGCCATGATAATCAGTGTCAAGAAGGGGAGGGAGGGGGTGAAGGGAAGTGGGGATTATAGTTTCTACTCTGGTTGTGTCTACCTCGCACGCACGCACGCACGCCTTTTGCTTTAAGTAGCATGTGACATGTCAAACTAGGGGGTTTTCATGATTCTGAATCCATTCCAAGCATTAGTTTTGCACAAAATACACTCCTTGGGCTAAAAACACCCATAGCCACTTGCCCAAAATGTGCTGACCTCATCACATTTGTCATGATTGGAATGGCCGTTTTAGCCCAAGGAGTGTTTTTTGTGCAAAACTAATGCTTGGAATGGATTCAGAATCATGAAAACCACATGCTACTTAAAGCAAAAGGAAAGTTTGACATTTTTGCCTGCCATAGTAAGGATGTTAATGGTAGGGTCACAAAAAAAACCCTATAAAATGTTTGCCCAATAGTGACAGCCGGTCAGCAAATGGATTCATAATGTATGTATATAGACAATATTTTAGGCCAATAAAAAAGACTATACCAAATTTCCCACTTCAAACAAAAGAAGCCTGTCGGCTGCCGGACTATATCAATCAGTGGCACGGATCTATTCACAATAATACTTTATTAGTCAAAAATGTAAAACATCACGTGGTGCAGTCATATACTAAGGCTAAAAGGATAACACAAAATGGTCCTGGGGACCATTGTGGTCCTTTCCTATGTATTCAATTCATCAACATATCATAATGAAGATGACAGTGCCCTACAGTCTCAGACACAGTGGAGAAGGTAAGAGAACTACTACTGGCAGTAGAAATGGAGTGCGGGAGAGATCGACCTTAAGCTCAATGTCAAGTAAACAAAAGTAATGGCCTTCAACACAGAGGTCAGAACCATTGCCACTGCCAGAGGGACAGTGCTTGAGGTATAGTCACAGACTTCAAGTATCTTGGTGCCTGCACTGCCTCAGAACACAGAGGTCAGAACCATTGCCACTGCCAGAGGGACAGTGCTTGAGGTCTAGTCACAGAAAGTATCTTGGTGTCTGGACTGCCTCGACCGGTTAAGGGCCAACGCACTTGACTGGAATTCCGGGGAGATGACCTCAAGAGGCAACATTGTGGCAACATTGGAGTTACTGTAGTATTGCTGTACAGAGCCTAGACATGGACTGTCACATAGTACAGTAGGAAAGGGCCCTAGATGCTATGAATGGTACTAGTCTAGGGGCTGTATTTTGCGTGTCTTAAGTACCAGGTCTTATTACTTAACTTAAGACCTGGAGGCGTGATCAATGCCATTTGGCTATTCTGAGTGGCCAAAGAGCATTGACCACGCCTCCAGGTCTTAAGTTAAGTAATAAGACCTGGTACTTAAGACACGCAAAATACAGCCCTGCATCTCACATGGGTGGAGCGTGGACCCGTCACAGACAAGGTCAGAGAGAAGGTATTCCCAGTATGTTCCCTCGGCACTACGCTTATTCTGTAGCTCCGAGATGAGGTCACACCCACCCTGGGCCCCCTCAAACTTAGCCACGGCGAAGAAAATCCAAGTTTAAACGTGCACGAGCGTTTACAGCGGTTGTTTAGAATGTTTTTCAAGCAACGTGACATTTTGGGAGCCAACCCAAAAGACACATCTAGATGGGTAAAGAGGCGCACCACCTACGTAGACACAATGGCGTGACAGCACTGCAGAGCTCAAGTACCTGATACTAGACAGGAGGGAGTGGTGGGCAGCAATCCAGGAGTCCTCAACTGTTGTTGGCTAGTCAGCGTTCTCGCATCGCATCATAGTTTTCAGGAAAGCGAGGATAGAGAAAGAAAAGAAAGAACAAGGAAACAGGTCAGATATTTACATGAGTAGAGTAAGATACATACAGTACATACATACAAACATACTAGCTTCATACATACATAAATATTAGCAATGGAATGATGGCAGTTCAAATAGCAGCAGCTATACAATTTACAATTTACAATGTAGGCATTAGCTATAGTAGACTACACGAGGTGCAGCCGTGCAGCAATAGAATACGGTAGTCGCAAAAGACATAGACCTTTGTACATGCTGTGTACAGTCTCACATGCAGGCGAGACATCATTTAGAAACGTATATCGGCCCAGGCCGTAGCGTAACGGTCTGGGCACCGGACTGGTAATCCAGTCGCAGTGTGCCGCGGGTTCGACTCCCGGACCCGACACGGCCTTTACTGCATGTCATCCCCCCATCTCTCTCCCGTTTCCTGTCAGCCTACTGTCTGTCCCTTCAAAAATCAATAAAAGGCGTAAGCCGCAAAAAAAATATCTTAAAAAAAAGAAGAAAAAGAAACGTATATCAGGCATGCAATGCAAAAATATAGGTGGCAGTGTGAGTACAGTAGCAGCAGATTGTCAATAGAAGTATTCCTGTGTGGCGGGTGGCCTGTGTTTTGTTAGGGTGGCCTGGGGAGTGGAGACGACAGGTGGAGATCAGCTTTTATTTTTGAATTCTTTGGTCGCTATCCAATCAATATAAATGTGCTACTGCCTACTGTGCTACCTTAATCCCTCTGTCTTGATGTCATGATGCAGTAAAGTAAAGTAATGCAAGGAAAACATGCATGCATGAAACAGAAAGCTGCCATGCAGTGCTGAAGTCATGAACTAATGTTAAAACTTCTAAAATTTCACACCATGTTTTCCCCCATCACATAAATCATGTGCCGGTGTCAAAGCTGTTTTGTTATTCAGCACAGGTTTCTCACTGTGGGGCATATATATACATGCTGAGAGGTTTGAAATCAACTGCATGTTGCATAATATATTTGCTGTTGCGTTGTACAGTATCCTCTCTCTCTAACTTGTAATGTACAGTATATCATCTCTCTCTCTCTTTCTCTGAGGAAATCATTAATTCTGAATGGTAAATCAGCAGTGGCGTGCACAGACATTTAGAGGGGCAGGTGCTCAAGTGAAAAAAGGGCACCTTGTGCAGCGCATTTTGGGGCGGGAACCCATTTTGGTGCTTTAGCTATTGAAAAATAGCAGATCTACAAGCTCATAGCGCGCCACCGAGTGGCACGCTACGAGCTTGTAGGTCTGCTATTTTTCTTTAATCGAAGAACCACTGACATAGAAACATAGCTTTAGATTGTGGGGGCCTAAATAATATAGTAGAAGCGTTTTTTATCAAGATTTTTTTTTAAGAGAAAAATTGCCAAAAGGGCAGGGGGTGCTCTAGCACCCCCTAGTGTCTATCTGTGCACGCCATTGTAAATCAGGCTGTTTAATAAAACCATACCATCACACTCACTGAGAGAGTAGACCTCGTTGAGTTGGAAACAGCTGAGTTCAGCTATGCTCTCTCACTAGCTATTTTGTGCTGCTTTTTTTGTTTCTCCCACCACCTCCACCACTCCACTGTTTCTTCCCCCCCCCCCCCCCCTCCTTTGTTTGCACTCTCCACTCTCCAGAGCCTTCGAAGGGTTACCACCCAACAACACTTTCCTGCTGCTGCTGATTGGTGGAACGGGGATGATTAGAGGCGGGCCCAGTGTCAGGCTGGTGGAAGCTTTACCATTGGTTTAGGCAGTTCAGAGGCAGAGCTGTCAGACGGTTGTTTGCCTTCAACGGAGAGACTGCAGCAGCAGCCAGCAGCCGCAGCCTGGAATTTAAAACCCAACGGCATACATACGGACATACGCGGAGCTTTTCGTTCCTTTCTGTTTGTAACTCTCCTATATTCTAGTCTCTTTCTTTTATTTTGTCTTTCGATCGGGGCAGAAATCCTCCCTGCACCAGATCCACGACGTCAAAGAACACGCCGCACAGGGAAGGAAGGTCGATCAACATTTTAACGGACGGACATCCTGCGAGATTGTGAGTCACTGTCTGACACAAGGACTAGTCGTCTCCTCTGCCTCTCTCTCTATCTGCAATTCTGCGTGCGTGAGCGAGTGCGTGCGCGACTGGACTGCGGCCCTAGTCCCCACCACTGCGGCGTGTGAGTGAGTTTGTGCGTGCGCTAAGGAGGCTAATGCTCGCGGCAGCGCGGTCAGAGCCAGAGGAGGATGAGTCCGGCCGTGGAGGCGCAGGCCGTGGAGGCCATGGAAGCAGAGCAGCAGAAACAACAGACGCAGACGCAGCAGCAGCAGCAGCGCTACGTGGAGAAGGGCGTGATGCTTGAGCCCTTCGTGCACCAGGTGGGCGGTCACTCCTGCGTGCTGCGCTTCGGGGAGCAGACCATCTGCAAGCCCCTCATCCCCCGCGAGCACCAGTTCTACAAGAGCCTGCCCGCGCCCATGAGGAAGTTCACCCCTCAGTACAGAGGTAAGTGCATGCAGGAAAGGAAGGAAGGCAAGACGGGCCTCCGTGATGTGATGATGCATTCATTGATGACTGAGGGCCATGAGGCTATATTGTTTCTCTCCATCCATTAAGAACCGAGGTACACCCTCTGTTAAAGGTTAAACCTTAAAAGGCACTGAGTTTGCTGCAGGGGTAATTCTTCTGTTCAGGTGTCTTCATGTACAGTAATGGCCACAGGAGGGCGGCAAGTGCTATAGCACTACTAGGTTGTCCGCTGGTGAACCACAGCAGGCTGCCCTGCGGCTGAGATGTCAGGTAAGCAGACAGTCAGGGAGGCAGGAGGATGCTAGTGTTTCCCTGTCCCGTGCATAGATCACGACCCGGCGTTCCACCAGCACGCACGGTGAAAATGAGATGAGGCGAGAATCCTATCCTGACCTGACCTGCTTGGATCCGATGGCCAGAGGAAAGAGATCCGTAGATGAAAGAGGCTGTGAGTGAGGTCACAAGAAAAGGACTGGCTAGCCTTCAAATACCTCTCTGGGTGTGCCTGGATGTGCATCAACCCCCCCACCCAATACACACACACACACACACACACACACACACACACACACACACACACACACACACATTCTTGTCTCATCTTTTGTTTTGAAGGTACCAAGATGTTGTTAATGCCGATAGACTGGTGTAACATGTCAGTGCAGTTAAAGACATAACCAACAGCCTTGTTCATGGACTCATCATAAACACCTGAAACATCCTCACGTACACTACGCAGTTCAGTATGTTTTCCATTGTTCCTCAACAGGACTTAAATCCTCCATGCCGTGAGAGACATTACAGTACAGGTGATACGTGCGTGCAGATGCAGAGGGGTAATACTGTCCTGACCTGTAAAGACCCTGTGTACAGTACACAGCATATCAATGCCAATTAGCCTATGTTCTCCAATTAGCCTATTGTCCGCAAGCCGCCTGCCACCGCCACCGTTTATCCCCTTACGTACGTGTTATCTAAGAGGTATTATTTTCGTTTGTCCCCAGTGGAAAAGGGAAAGGTGAATACGCTCATTTAGGAGTGTTTGCCAAGACTGTTCTTTTACAATGCTTCCAAAAATTGTTCAGAAATGCTTGCATGATCGCAAGATTTTATTTTGCTCTCTCTCTCTCTCTCTCTCTCTGCCAAGAACAATTTGTTTCATATGTCCGCATTGTTTACACAATTGCGTACAGTATGATCTGCCTTTTATTTTCTCAATCCTCCTTTCTCTGCACTTTGTCTTTACAATTGTTCTGTATCCATTCATTACTGATGCATAGTGAGGTTAAAGACTGGGTATCCACAGCTTGCTTTATAGAGTGCTTCTGCAATGGAATGCAATATATCATTTTGTTAAATGATGTACTTTTACTTTAATGTCTGCACTTCTGCAGCCAAAGCGAATATGGTGGGTATCTTTATCGGATCTGTCCAATCCGATTGTATTTTAAGTGCTGCTTGTTGTTGGGCTGTGTTGATTCTATATACCTCATCATCATGCTCTATGTGATAAACTGGCATTTGGATTTAATAAATGACATTGGGGAATTATTTTGTAGCCTTGAGTCATTTGTGTCGTGTACGTTATTTTTTCTGCTTGCTTCTGAAGATACTTTAATGTGTGGGTGGGTGGAGAGGGGGGTTCTCACATAAAGAGAGAAGTGACTATACACAAGTGGATATGCACACATCCTCTCTTTCAGAGGTCAGTATCTCTGTGCTAGTGTTTTCCAGGTCTTGTTGGTTTTCTGTCAGGTGTCTTAACAGACGTGGCTGCCTGGCCTGCAGGCACAAGCTGTTCTGTAAGTAACTGCTGCAGAGCAAAAAATAAAAAGGGGGTAAGAGACACTTTGATCTTAAGGCTTTTATTGTCCTCTGATGATGGGAATGGTGAGAGCAGATCTGGACATCCTTTGAATGCGTCTTCTCTCCGTCCGTCTCTCTCTCTCTCTCAGGCGTGGTGTCGGTGAGCTTCGAAGAGGATGAGGAGGGGACCCTGTGCCTCATCGCATACCCCCTCCGCAGTGACCTGGCCGGTGACCTGGAGAACAACGACCTCTGGGATGACTGCGAGCCCAAGAGCAAGATAATGAAGCGCGGCAAAAAGATGGCTTCCCCCGGCATGCTCATGGACGATAACTACAGTAAGGACGTCCGAAGCCGCCACTCCCGCAAAGACAAGGACAAGAGGTGAGAACGTTGCGAGCATTTAACCCATTCTGACCTGAGATCAGATTCATACGAGGTTTCCGCCGGACACACACTGTGTCTGATGAACCCATTCTGACCTGAGATCAGATTCTAAAAAATGTCAGTCGTTCTTCGATTTTTTTCAAAAATAGCAGACCTACAAACTCGTATCGCGCCACTCGGTGGCGCGATATGAGCTTGTAGATCTGCTATTTTTCAATAGCTAAAGCATAACATGATGCCGACACCAAAATGGGTGGCCGGTCAGAATGGGTTAATTATTACATGATTTCCTGATTGCAATTTTTTTTGAATAATCATTTCCATTCATCTGTATAAATTAATCTGTTGAAGAATTGCGGAAATAGCAGATATACACTAGGCTCACAACTCGTTGCGAGATTGTAGATGTGCTATAACGTTTAAGTATCAAATTATTAAATGCATGATGACCTGTTTTGGCCATAGTACATACAACATAAGTTATTTGTCATATATATGCACTTGTTGTACCCATCTGTCTGTGTTCCTTTTGTTTCCGTTTGTTCTACACGTGTACATTGTATGCCCATATATGGAAATCTCTTATCTGTCAGCCTGTCTCCCTTTTATGCCTATATATGGAGTGTTGTGATGTCATCAGTGATTCAGTATATACAGTACCCAAATATTGGAATGCCCATATATGAGCATATTGGTTGGATTGGCGGTTCTGGACAACTGTAGATTGGCAGTTCTGGACACCTCTTACACCACATGGTGTAACCGGGCCAATGGCATCCTGCCATGACTGTGATGCCACGGTTAGGTCTGCATTGTTATTTAATCCACGCATATGCATGGACAGTGCACACCCATACACACACATGGCTTTGAAATTCTCTGCTCAAATGATTTACTCGATCTAATCAATATGTCACCCAAACACACAGTAATATTGGTGGCTAACTAGTGGCTCTGTTTTTCCAGTTCTTCCTTTTTCTTTATATAAATAAGTGATTTAATGCAATCTGGTTCCAGTATAGATATGCCAAAAAACGGATCACAGATGGCCATACAATTGTGCTATATGTGATCTACAACTTGTCCAAAATGCAGCAGCCAGAGTTTTAACTAGAACTAAGATGAGAGAACATATTACTCCAGTTTTGGCATCGCTGCACTGGCTTCCGGTTGTTTTTAGGATTGATTTTAAAATTCTTTTACTTGTCTATAAAGCTCTCAATGGTCTCGCACCTTCCTACCTACATGACTGCCTGCCTAAATATGTCCCAAACCGCCCCCCTAAGGTCTTCCACCGCCGGCCTGCTCGCTTTGCCCCAAAAAATGGCAACTAAAAAATACGGGGAAGCAGCTTTTTGCTTCTACGGGCCGTCGGCTTGGAACAAGCTCCCACTGTACCTTCGTCAGGCAGCCTCTGTAGACATTTTTAAAGCTCAGCTCAAGACCCACTTCTACAACATTGCCTTTAATTGATCTTATATTTTTTATTTTTCATGTCCTCACTGTACTGCATTACTGCTTGTTTTTTAATGTCATTGCCTTGCTTTTCTTTTATTCTCCATTGTTCTGTAAAGCACTTTGAGCTGCATTTCATGTCATGAAAGGTGCTATACAAATAAAGTTTTATTATTATTATTATTATTATTATTATTATCTGTCGTACTGACTAGTTTCTCTCTGTGATTCCCACCAGTCACAAGCTCCAGAAGGACATGGACATGGAGTGGTTGTACTGACTAGTTTCTCTCTGTGATTCCCACCAGTCACAAGCTCCAGAAGGACATGGACATGGAGTGGTTGCAGCAGAAGAAGCTCCAGAAGGACATGGACATGGAGTGGTTGCAGCAGGCGGATCTGCTGTGTTGCACGCTGGAGCAGAGCCACAGCAACGCTGTGCCACAACGCAACCCCTGGAGCCTCAAGTGTCACCAGCGGCAACTGCAGAGGATGAAGGACAACGCCAAGCACCGCAACCAGTACAGTATCCTTTTCACTGACTAGAGAACTGCCCACAGCCGTAGCTGTAACTGTGAGAGAGAGGTCTGGTGTTATTCAAATAGCACCTGGGTATCCATTTCTTTGCCTTGTGGAATCTGATTTCTAAAGCACTCATAGTAGTGGTGTTGTATTATGAAGATTATAGAAATGTATTTAATTTCCATTGTGTCCAAAAATGGAAGACAAAGTAATGGCTTGGTGAGGACCTCTGTGATGCATCCTCCAGCAATGTAGGGGGCTGTCAACATGGAAATAAGGCTGGGCACTTATGACACATCTGTGCTTTATATCTATGGCATATTCATAGCATAGAGAATATAGTCAATCACCAACTAATGTGAGTCAAGCATATTGTTTTGAGAAGAATCCCACCGTTGAATGGTGAGTCTCCATTCATTGAACCCACAAGGAATGACTTCAACGCTTCTTCCCTTCAAAACCTTCCTTGACTCCGTTTCCCCAGAATTCATCCTTCTAGAGAATCTCACATGGCGTCACAAAATGCCCTGCGTGTTGGACCTTAAGATGGGCACGCGGCAGCACGGAGACGATGCCTCCGAAGAGAAGAAAGCCATGCAGATCCGTAAATGTCAGCAGAGCACGTCCGCTTCCATCGGAGTCCGTCTCTGTGGCATGCAGGTACGTAAGCTCCAAGCCAACTGTCTCCATGGAAATGTTGTGAACACCAATGTTTGTTCTGGGGCAGGTGACTACTGCCGTTTCTCCACCTCATCCACATGGTATAACACAGGACATCATGGCACCCTTTCTTGCATTCTCCACTACCAACTGACCTGTACCTGCACCAGGCCACAATATCCTGACCCCTCTGGCATAGATACTTTTGGTATTAACCATGCCGTTAGTATGGTTACTTATTGCATTGCATAGCTATACAATGCAATAATGTGGACCATTGATCGATGGAAAACATAATGAAAAAACAGCTCATGTCAATCCTCTCTATTTCTTCCACTTTTTGTATTTCTCACAATTACTAATACTGCCAACCAACAAGGAAGTGAAGCAGCTTCTAATTTCTCCATTGTTTGTTTTGTTAACTGCTGTGTTGCGTGAATATTCTATGTCATCTGCTTCACTCCCTAGTCCCTACCCTCCAGACTTGATTAACAGTTAATGTTTAATGGAGATGCAACTATGGGTCAGAAAACATGCTCGTCATGCCATACTGTGTGGCTCCCTATGTGGAAAAGTGCAATACGTGGGCTAACGTGCAGGGGTTCCAGCTGAAAGAAATTGGGGGGTGAAATTGAATTACAGACACTTGTAGGAGCTTTATAACATCAAGTGTTCTCTACTGAGATGGCCGATTACAAACATTTATTTAACTTGGCTGTTCATCCCTCCCCAGGTGTATCAATCCAGCTCGGGGCAACTGATGTTCATGAACAAGTACCACGGCCGCAAGATGACCCTGGCGGGCTTCAAAGAAGCCCTGTTCCAGTTCTTCCACAACGGGCAGCGCCTGCGCCGTGAGCTCATCTCCCCGGTGCTGAGCCGGCTGCGGGATATGCAGGCTGCACTGGAGGCCTGCGAGTCCTACCGCTTCTACTCCAGCTCACTGCTCATCATCTATGATGGTGGGGAGCCCCGACAGACACGTAGACGCCCGCGTGCGGAGGATGGCCTCTCTGACGAGGAGGACGAGGAGGAGGAGGAGGAGGAAGAAGTAGTAAGGCAAGAGGGGGAAGAGGAAGGAGGAGACGAGGTTGAGGATGAAAGTGCACTCGCTTTTCCACACTGCTCGTCTGCGTCCAGCGGGAGTAGTAACACGTCCTCCTCCTGCCCCTTAGTGGACGTCAGGATGATCGACTTTGCCCACACGACCTGCCGCCACTATGGGGAGGACAGCGTGGTTCACGAGGGCCAGGACAGTGGATACATCTTTGGCCTCCAGAACTTGATCACCATCATTTCCCAGATGGAGGAGGACCATAGCACAGACTAGACTTGGAAGTTGGAACAAGACTAGCATGTGTGTGTGCACGTGTACACACACACACACACACACACACACGTGCGTGCGCGAGCACACTGACAAACCCGCACTTGGACAGTTATATATATATGTGTTTTATACACTTGTTCTCTCTTCATATGCCCTGGAAGAAAACATCAGGTTTTGGTTTGTGTAGGTAAGGGAGAGGAACCTTTTCTTTGAGGTCTCCTGGTGTCTTGTCATCATCAGTGCTTCTCGTGGTATTCTTTTCTTCCATTATTTCTCTCTTAAGGGAGCGAAAGACAAGCAGCCTGTGATCGTCTTGTTTTAACTGTCCCTCTCCGACGTTTGAAACATTTTAACCCTGTTCATCAACGACAACTACAAAACCGCCAAATAAACTCTGGAGAAGTTCAAGACTGAGCATGGTTTCCCTGTGTCCTATTCCAAAGAAAGCTCTCACACACACACACACACACACACACACACACACACACACACAGCAGACTATCAGTGGAACAGGGATATTGATATTTTAAAAACATAGACTCTTAATTGGGAGGAAAAGTTACATTCATATTGACCCTCCATCTTTCTTCTCTCTGTTCATTTGACCCTCTGTCACGTTTTAAAGAGGCTATGTTCATTTTACCCTCTGTTTCCTTCACATTTTAAAGAGGCTATATTCATATATTAGGTATCAGAGAAATGCTATAGAGATATTTATTTATTTGAGATGTTTCCTAAAACTAAAACATTTGAATAAAGAATCTGAATGGAGAATACTACATTCCATGTTATTAATGTTACAATGATTTTAATTTTGAAATGTATTTGACATGTTCAAATACCTCTCTTGTTGCTATCTGTGTTAGTTGTCCACATTTTGTTGGGAGGATAAATAAACACATGGTTTGAGCTAAACTGCATTTTTTTTTTCCATTTACAATGATAACATTAATAGGGCTCCAAGAGAAAATAATTGTAACTGCTGTAAACGGTGACAAACCACAGGCTCATGGCTACTGAAAAAATATATATTGTATGTAAATGCGCAGGTGTGTGTGTGTGTGTGTGTGTGAGAGAGAGAAGGAGAGTGGTTCTCAACCTTTTCTGGATCAGGGCCCACAAGAGTTGGTGTACAATGTGCACCCAGGTCAGATGGCGGTGCTGCGTGCATTGTCAGAGCATGTTACGATCAATCAATTTCTACTTTGCAGTATCACAATGAAAGCTCACTTTTTAGGGTTTTAAAGAACTAATACCATAATGTTTTTATGTTAACCCATTCTGACCTGGGATCAGATTCATAACGAGGTTTCCACTGGACACACATTGGTCTGATTAACCCATTCTGACCTGAGATCAGATTCTATAAAAATGTCAGTCGTTTGCGCGCTATGAGCTTGTAGATCTGCTATTTTTCAATAGCTAAAGCATAACATGATGCCGACACCAAAATGGGTGCCCGGTCAGAATGGGTTAAAGAACTAATACCATAATGTTTTTATGTTAATGTTCTATAATTATTTAGCCAATGATTTGGGGGACCACTTGCAATACGCTTCTCAAGGCCCTGGCACACCACACAGGTTGAGAACCACTGGTGTAAGGCAAAGTTCCAGCCAGCTCGTGATGAAACATTGATTGATTTCTCTGCAGCAGATGATAGCTTGGAAGAGGATGACAGGACTGCAACCTAATATGGTTAGAGTCTAGACAGCCACAGCCACCTGCTGAGAGGAAGCCAAGCTCAGTACAGTACAGCACAGTAAAACATCAACAACGATATCCATTGATGGCATGAAAAATGTATCTACCGGTGTAAGGTTTCATGTTTACTCTCAAATAACAAGAGGGTGGCTGGAGTTCATATGCTTGTCTTTGTCTTAAAATAAAGTTACTGTTATAGCATTTTCAAGATGTCTTGTTTATATATATAATATATAGCTATACTAGGCTGATTGTAAATGATGCCCCTTGGGTTAATATGCACCCATTGTACCCGTCTGGCTGTGTCACTTTATGCCCATTTACAGTATGTTTCTGTAGTATGCAGTGTGCATTGTTTAGTTGAGTTGTACTGCTGCGCGTTGCAGACACCAAGACAGGGACAGATTAGTCTATAAATATCCAAAGCCTTGTTTATCCCACTCCAGCTCAGACGACACAGCAGGAGAGGAGAGGAGGACGGACTAGTCGTGTGTTGTTATTGCTAGATGTGAGTTTGCACTCCGTCATGTCGTTATGTGTCATCATCCCCGTCTATGGTCTCAGCCAGTCCTTCCCAGCTCCCAACCAGTCTCAGCCAGAAAGAAACCCCAGTCAGCCTGGAGCATGCACGGATGTGGCGTGCATCCGTGCATGCACAACATGAGTCACCAGCGTGAGATGCATGCAGCCGTGCAGGACTGCTGGTCTGCTCAGGGAATGGGCTCTTCAATAGACACACATACTGTAGTGTGTGGAGGAACCATTCATCTAGGGCCTAGATTAGAACATACTGCCTCAAACATTACTCGGGATGAATACTACTACAAAAGATGGAAAATGATAGTCACTAGTTATTAATTTTTAACAAATGAATTACATTTTTTACATATTTGTAAGTAACTATATACTTGCCCTAATTTATCATACAAGAATGTCGAATAAAAGTAGTAAAAATAGCACATCACATCTATCTGTAAGACTAACGTGTTGTGAACTTGTGGATTGGCTATTTTCACTATATATATATATATATTCTCTTTTTTTATTATTATAAAAAATAACGTTTCTCACCCGACACATACGAGATGGAAGATATGCCCAGTACTGTTATTTACCTGTATCTTATTATTATTTGCGAGAGTTCATTGTCAATTGCAGTCAGATATTTGATACTGTAAATCACTCTGTGACAATGTAGGACACGGACTGCTTGTTTGTTGAGCCAGGATTGACAGTCTGACTGACCTCATCCAATGCACAGTCAGTACTAGTGTAGACAGTCACGTGGTGGATCAGGTGTGTGTGTGTGTGTGTGTGTGTGTGTGTGTGTGTGTGTGTGTGTGTGTGTGTGTGTGTGTGTGTGTGTGTGTGTGTGTGTGTGTGTGTGTGTTTAAAACAGACTCAGAAAGAGGGGGAGGGAGAGAGAGACACAGACAGACAGAGAGAGAGAAAGGATGAGCTGCATCTGGGGTACTGTCAGTCACCTACCAACAAGTTGATGGTAGGTGACATGTGGGGTGTGTGTGTGTGTGTGTGTGTGTGTGTGTGTGTGTGTGTGTGTGTGTGTGTGTGTGTGTGTGTGTGTGTGTGTGTGTGTGTGTGTGTGTGTGTGTGTGTGTGCGTGTGTGTGCGTGCGTGCGTGCGACCCGTGCGTGCGTGTTGCCCATACTATTATCCCCCATGGCATTGCATGTATAGGCCACTTATATAATGGTCGCTGACGTTGCTATGGCAACAGCTGCATAGTATCTGCGATTCTGCGTTAGGCTGTGAATGAAGCAGTGTCCTAGATTCTGGGTTCAATGTAATTCCATCTGACAGCATCAGCATGTCCTTCAAAGACTATATGTAGGAGTATTAATTCATCTATGACGATTTGCTTTTATGGCACAAATCTGATCAGCAACTCGGTGATCAGCAATGGTGCATCGTACATTAACAATACTAAAGTATAGATTAAAACACACCTAGAACAATATCTGCATATATGTTAAAGGACAACTTTAACATATACGACCCATTTTCAACTCATCTTCATAATTGTGGGATCGCTAAGGCGATCGATCACACTAATGATACTCCCACTGTTAAAAGTATTCTTCTCGCTTTTTTGATCCTTAACTAGTCCTTACTAGTTGGTCCTCACTAATGCATGGCACCATTTTTGTCTACTCTGTCTGTGTCTCAGAGGAGAGCTGTTGACAGTTCAGAAACCTGCCTGCCAGTGACATCGATGAGGAATCCAAGCTAATAGAAACTGCAGGCTATGTAAAAGAAAAATAAACTGCAGGCTTTCTATTCCTGGAAGGTTAGAGTGCTATGATGGAAGCCTTGTTGTTCTCATGTTAATAAAAATGTACATAACATTTGTTAATCCTTTTTGAAAAGAAACATCTTGCCTAATGATGATGTAGGCGGGTTGCTGAAATGTCCACAGCCCTCCTATGAGACGCAGACAGAGTAGTAAGGTGTGAAGTGAGCGGCGCATCACCTCTTTAATAAACTGGTAGCCTACTCTAAACAAACATTAAAAGTCCAGAGAGTTGGCTGCCAAATGACGTCAGGTGGGGCTCTGTTTTTTACGTCATTAAAAGTCCATAGTCCATAGTCCATTAGTCCATTAGTCCATTAGTCCATTAGTCCATAAGTCCATCCAGACGATGAAGGGGATAGCGAGTTTAATTTTTGAGAGTTTGTTTTGTCACTAACTCAAACATTATGCCATTAACAATGAACAGAGTTTGTTTTGTCTGTCACTGAGCAAATCGGCATATGATGTTATGTTATGAGGGCTGCATGGTCAAGCGCCCCTCCCTTCACACAGGTGTGATTTTTACAATGTTTCACAGGCTTTAATGCCAGCTTTGGGTGTGGTCGACTACATCTTTTGATAAAATGTTACGATTATAGGCCCGCCCCAAATCAAACCATACCATAGCTGAAAAATACCATAGGCTTTAGTTTCCTCACCACTGACTAAATAGATAGACAGACCGTCAGACATTGATTCTGTGGGGGAAAGCTACATTATTTTCATATAGGACATCTCTCAAACGTCACACACAAATATGAGAAAACCACTGCAGAACTTATGCTTTGTCCTCTGTGTGGGTTAATAATACCAGTCCAAATATTAGTCTCTCTGTAAGTTCATGTTTGGCCGCAGTGTTGCAAGTGTAGTGCAACAAATGTACTTATTTGTTATTATGTTTCAGTGAAATGATGATAGGGACCTAAGAATCTACATAACTGATGCTTCATTCCTCTTCCATAAATGCTCTCAGATGGAGGGAATCATTCTTTCCCTCTTGCACTCAAAGGCACATATTCTCTCATTCTCTTCCTCTCTTTGTCTATCGCTCTCTCTCACACACAAGCACTCGTAGACACGCACGTGCATGTGTGTGTGCGTACACACACACACACACACACACACACACACACACACACACACACACACACACACACACACACACACACACACACACACACACACTGCTGTGTCCTTGTCCTTGCACTGCTATCAGAGAATTCCTCTATTGTCTCTCACAGATTGAACAAACATGCTGAGGACTCAGACTGTGAAAACAGTGAGGGATTGTTGAAACAAACCAGTGCTGTGTCAAGGTAGTCAGATGCACGCTGTTCTCCCTGTCTGCCCTTTAACGTAGAAGAGAACATTGTGTGACAGTGAAAGTGCAAATGTGGAAATTTGGCTATGTGTGGCGTTTCTTAATTTACAAGCAAACAAAAACGGTTGTCATAGAACACCTTTTATTGAAATAGCTAGCCCTAAATGCTTCTTGATTGAACATGAGGAGTGGTGTACAGTACGTGGTACACCACAATGATTTGGGAAAGTTTTATTTATGTTTGAAAAATATGGCAGCATTAATGAGAAACGGTGGCTGGGACTGTTTTGACAGGTGTTAACCCATTCTGACCTGAGATCAGATTCTAAAAATGTCAGTCGTTCTTCGATTTTTCAAAAATAGCAGACCTACAAGCTCGTATCGCGCCACTCGGTGGCGCGATATGAGCTTGTAGATCTGCTATTTTTCAATAGCTAAAGCACGACATGATGCCAACACCAAAATGGGTGCCCGGTCAGAATGTGTTAATGTTTACCCAGCATCATTGCTTCAGAACACGATGCGCAGCAGTTACATAATTAGACTGATGGTGTGACAGAAGAGCTGAGAAAGAGGGGGGGTAATAAGAAATATGGAAAGGAGAATGTATGTCTCCTTGGGGCGGTGAGGGGGGGGGATTCAGATTTTACGGGGGCCAGTTTCGAATTGCAGCCGTCCGTATAGGTGCCCTTTGAGAGTTTGAAGGAGTCAAGGGATTCACATGTCTTAATGACTGTTGGTAGGGCGTTCCACAATTTGGTGGCATAGGAGCGAAAATAATTTAGTCCCTTGTTTGTGCCGAATCTGGGTTGTACATGGTTTGTTGCACTCCCTCTGGTGTTGTGGGTGTGGACTTCGTTTACATTAAGGAAGTATTTAGACACACACACACACACACACACACACACACACACACACACACACACACACACACACACACACACACACACACAAGGCAGGCCCTGGACTACAATCCACAGGGGAAGAGGAAACAGGGTAGGCCAAGAAACACCTGGAGACGTTCCACTCTCCAGGACCTAAAGGACATTGGAATGAGCTGGCAGGAAGCAAAAGCGCAGGCCCAGAAGAGAGTGAGATGGAGAGCTCTGGTGGACGCCCTATGCCCCTCGACGGGGGAAAGAGGATTAAGTCAAGTACGTCATGGATGTACTGTTTGAACGATGTTTTGTTTTGTCTTGTCTTTCTGTAACTGTGTGCTTTTTATTCTCAATTTTTATTGAACTTGTATTGTACGTCTTTGTCTTTTTTGTTGTTTTTCTTTGGGGTGATACTTCAATTCAACTGAACTTTGTATCTGTGGGTTTACTGGAGGAAGCTTTTTTTGTATTCATTACTCTGATTCCTGATATGAATGCTTCTGTAAAAAACTAACAAAAAACAAAAAAGTACAAAAGAAAAAAAAGGGGGAAAAAATAACAAGCTCTCAATAAACAGAACACATTGGGAAGCGCCCATTCTTTCACAATGCAATGATAGGATTCAGATCAGTGAAGGTTTATGCAAAGTGATATGACAGGAATTACAAAAAGTAATGATTAGAGAGGAGCTGCTCTGCTCCAAATTCACCTGGGTGAGTTTGTGGATGCTGACGATGAAAGTAATCAAACCTGATGGACGACAAAGAAATGTGATGAGGAAATTATCCTGGCAGTATTTCTCACTCTTTCTCAAACACACACACACACACACACACACACACACACACACACACACACACACACACACACACACACACACACATACCTAGGTTCCATCCTGGATGCCAATCTTTCCGGTGATAAAATGGCCACCAACGTAATCAAAAAAGTCAATCAAAGAACAAGATTCCTTTACAGGATCTCCTCACTGTTCAACAAAAACACCTTGAAGACCTTGACAGGAGCCCTCGAACAAGGTTTCTTTGACTATGCATGCACCTCTTGGTACCACAGCACCTCAAAGGCCCTTAAAACAAGGCCTCCCAAAACAAACTGGTCAGGCTCCTACTTGGCCTCACCCCCCGAACCCACCTCACCCCTGCCCACTTTGACAGGCTGGACGACAGAGTACAGCATCTTGCAATGGGTCTGGTCCACAAGATTCAATACACCACCAAGAAGCCTTGTGATGTTTTCTGTGTCCTTTCTAAGGGTGTGGCCTATCCAGTTCCAAAAAAAAGGAGAAGAAATGAAAATGAAAGAGGCATTCAGAAACACTTTATTATACTGTAGCTTTGTTGCCAGAAAAATATTTTGTTGCTCAGAATCTGGCATGTGACCAGAAGACCCAGGTCTGTGGCATATAGTTTCTCCTTCTCTTCAAACTGGCAAGTCTAACCTAAGATATGTTACTTAATCTAGTGTGTGTGTGTGTGTGTGTGTGTGTGTGTGTGTGTGTGTGTGTGTGTGTGTGTGTGTGTGTGTGTGTGTGTGTGTGTGTGTGTGTGTGTGTGTGTGTGTGTGTGTGCGTGCGTGCGTGCGTGCGTGCGTGCGTGCGTGCGTGCGTGCGTGCGTGCGTGCGTGCGTGCGTGCATGCGTGCGTGTATAAACGAATGCTTGTCAGTTGGTACTCAGTTCAATCAGCTCACACAATGTAATATTGAAAACCACTGATAGGTAGGAATGGCATGACACACACACACGTACGCACTCACGCACGCATGTGCACACACACACACACACACACACACACACACACACACACACACACACACACACACACACACACACACACAGAGATCTGGTAACCTCAATGGAATTTATACTTTATACTTTATACTTTGTTACACGATCAGCAGCCTGTTATCATTAATACAGCCTTTTTTGTGCTTCACTGAGACAATGGACAGTAGATGGCGGAGAAAGCAGTGAGTGGAGGTGGCAGAGGCATGCCTGAGTAGAATGGGGGATGAAGCTAGTCAGGGCCTGACCAACCAGGCACCATGCAGGTGACCTCGTCAGGGTTCATCAGTCTGAATTTGTGCATCCAAGTGTTTCATCAAATTCTGCACATGAATTTGGGCCAGCGGTGGCCTAAGGGTTAGTAGAGGAAGGTTGCTGAAAGGTTGTGAAACAGTGAAACATACTTATGGATCATCAGATGCAGGTTTATGACTAATTGCAGCAGTAAAAATAGCCTATTGTTTTTTTTTTTTTTTTTTTTTAAGATATTTTTTTGCGGCTTACGCCTTTATTGGTTTTTTAAGGGATAGAAAGTAGGCTGACAGGAAACGGGAGAGAGATGGGGGGATGACATGCGGTAAAGGCCGTGTCGGGTCCGGGAGTCGAACCCGCGGCACACCGCCACTGGATCACCAGTCCGGTGCCCAGACCGTTACGCTACGGCCTGGGGCCTATTGTTGATTCAGTTATATTTCCAAACTCCCAGTAGGTGTTCCTGCCATTTTGCTATCTGAAAGTCCATGAGAATGACCCATTGACTGACTCTTACTCATACAATTTAGAATTTAGAATTTACAATTTAGGCATTTAGCAGACGCTCTTAATCCAGAGCGACTTACATTTAAGCAAGAACAAAATCATGGGAATACATCACATAAAAGCATTTATCATGAAACATGCGTAAGCTAAGAAGGTAACAGCGGAATATCTATATGATGAAACTATACATACACTATACATAATAAACTATACATATTCACTACTATGCTATACATATGTACTATGGCGTGCTATGACTATATACAATACAATTATAGTGCTGTCTACATAACATGCTATAAGTCTGTGTCAAATGCTATCTAAGCCAACATAAATGCTATCTAAGGGGTTAGGGTAAGTGCTATGGGCCATGATGGAGTCTGAAAAGGTGGGTTTTCAGGCTACGGCGGAAGATTGGGAGTGATGCTGCAGTTCTGACTGCAATGGGAAGTGCATTCCACAGTTTTGGAGCCAGAAGGGAGAAGAGTTTGGGACGTGTGGAGCGTTGTCCCGGCGTTTTTAGTGAGGGTACTTCCAGTTTCCCTGCGTTGGCTGATCTGAGTGCGCGGGAGGGTTTGTAGGGTTCAATCATACTTGTAAGATATGGGGGAGCCATACCTTTGGTTGCTTTGAATGCCAGCATCAGAGTTTTGTATTCTGTGCGGGCAGCGACCGGGATACATACAAACATGTCTGCCAACACACTACAGTATAGCACCCCACAGTCTTTATTGAGTTGTATATAAAAATATGAATAAGAAAGGGAGATGAATCATCAGGAATAGTAGCAAGTTAGCCCATGTACTCCCATCGATGTGTTCCGCTTCACATAACAGCTTCTCACACACCAGGCTGTGGGTGTCAAGGGGCAAAGCATATTGTGTACTGTATGTGTACTGTATGCTGTATAGGAGAAATCCAGATTAATTTTCTAGTATCGGTTACAGAATGTAATGTAATGTAATCTAATGTAAATTAGTTTTTTTTTCACCACGTGTCTAATGTTGCTTTAATTGTCTGTTAATGTTGTTTACTCTCTGTTACACTTTTTTATGCTGTTTTATTATGATGTACAGAACTTTCATCAACAAATAAATATAAATACATTTGACTTGACATGTCAATACCATGAGTATACAATATACTGTAGGCCTTTTGCTTTTATCATTAACCCATTCTGACCGGGCACCCATTTTGGTGTTAGCATCATGTTATGCTTTAGCTATTTAAAAATAGCAGATCTACAAGCTCGTATCGCGCCACCGAGTGGCGCGATACGAGCTTGTAGGTCTGCTATTTTTGAAAAATCGAAGAACGACTGACATTTTTAGAATCTGATCTCAGGTCAGAACGGGTTAATCAGACCAGTGTGTGTCCGGTGGAAACCTCGTATGAATCTGAATCTGAATCTGGTTAATACAGCCTTTTTTGTGCTTCACTGAGACAATGGACAGTAGATGGCGGAGAAAGCAGTGAGTGGAGGTGGCAGAGGCATGCCTGAGTAGCACTGATGGGCACTATGGAAACTGGTAGAATGGGGGATGAAGCTAGTCAGGGCCTGACCAACGAGGCACCATGCAGGTGACCTCGTCAGGGTTCATCAGTCTGAATTTGTGCATCCAAGTGTCTCATCAAATTTTGCACATGAATTTGGGCCAGCGGTGGCCTAAGGGTTATAGAGGAAGGTTGCTGAAAGGTTGCCGGTTCGATTCCCCGGACGGGCTGGAAATGTCTTGGTGGGGAAGTGATTGTCATCACTCACGCAACACTGCTGAAGTGCCCTTGAGCAAGGCACTGAACCCCCAACTGCTCCCCCTGGAGCTGCTTAGTGGCCAACAGTATAAGACTGTGGTTGTACTGGTCAGCTCCCAGGTTTTAATGTGTGTGTGTGTGTGTGTGTGTGTGTGTGTGTGTGTGTGTGTGTGTGTGTGTGTGTGTGTGTGTGTGTGTGTGTGTGCGCGCGTGTGTGTGTGTGTGTGTTTCTATGTGCAGGGCGTTGCTGAAAATGAGCACCTGTGCTCAGCTACTTCCCTGGGTAAATAAAGAATAATAATAATAAATAAATCAGCTGTTCTGTATCCGAGAGAATGCAGATTTTTAACCCAGCAGGCCTGTTTTTGGCACGACACTGGCTCTCGCATATTTGGGTGACAGAGCACAAGTTCATGTTAAGAAAACTGATTTCAAATGCAGCTGTGACCGTTTGAATCCATATTCCATTTTATGTGGAACAAATGTCTTTCAGTACGTGTTCTACTCCATACAATAGCTCCTACAAGACACAATCTACATTCATGTCCAGGACAGTTCTATACTCATTGGGAGTACTGTCATATTTAGTAGCCTAGTTCAATATTTGTTTGTTTTTCTTTCTTTTCTTTATAAAACAAATATACTGTCAATATACACAGACTGTAAATATACACATTGTATTTACAGTGAGTAAGTGTTAAGCAATTACAGTGGAGAAGTGACTTCAACACATTTAAAACAATAACCTTTTCAATGATTAAGTATACCCGTAGTAACATTAGTGACATGTAAAAGTAAGGTCAAAACATATAATAAAACCCTGATTATTTTTCAATCTGTTCATTGGAGTCAGTGAAGTCAAATAGAAATTAATTTGTTGCCTCTGTACCTGCCCAGTCTCTGTTCAGTTGTAGAACGTTTTGGGACATCAAATAAAATCAGTATCAACATCGTGAAAATAGTAGGATACACATCAACATCGTGAAAATGG
Organism: Protomyctophum parallelum; assembly: GCF_964188405.1. Lineage (NCBI taxonomy): Eukaryota > Metazoa > Chordata > Actinopteri > Myctophiformes > Myctophidae > Protomyctophum > Protomyctophum parallelum. Next base: position 48,856,209 of record NC_139703.1, on the reverse strand, counting down.
TAGGATACACTGTGTATCAGTATAGGTAGATGTCAAATGTATAGATTTAAAAGCTATGGAGCCTGGACCAAGAATTGAACCTTGTGACACAGAAACCTTTAACTAATCAGTTTCTGAATTATTGTTTAATGATAAAACATTGACAAACTTTGTGGGAACCGAACAAATAAAAAAGAACTGTCGAAACTGTTATTGAAAAGAAAGCAGATAGAAAGGTACTTCTGATATTTTCTAAACAACATATTGTAGTCAGTATAAAGGGGGTAATTGGATTCAAGAATTAGGGAAAATGGGTACAGAAGCCAAAAATGTTTGAGAACCACTGTACTACAGTAATTAACATCACTCAATCTTTATTATGAGCAGATCATAAACATATTCAACAGTGACACCTAGTGGACAAACTTCTCTACAACACGGACTTGGGAGATGAGGTTGAGGTTTGATGTTTATTTGCAGATGATTGATTATTGGGAGTTGAGGAGTGATGGTGGACATTGGACAAGCACACTTGGAATGAAGAAGGAAATACAATGAAATCCTGCAAACAAGGACTAAACCTCTGAAATCTGGCAGTCTGAAGCATGAAGCATCTCGTTACCACTGGAGATGGAACAACCTTAGAATATATTCTAAGGGAACAACAGGCAGGAGTTTGGGACTCCTGAATCGCTGCCCTACATCTAGTGTTGTTAGAGAGAGTTCACCATCACCACAACACAATTGAACATACCAACCTCAAACAAGAAAAGTCATCTTTACTTACTCAAGTTTTATTTATGTATGTTGGAGAGAAATGGCAACACATCGGTATTCCTTGACTATGAAGAAAATGTTTTACTAAATTACTATTGATTATTCACCCCATGAAGCCTTGAATTCATGGATATTTGGGGGGTTTTTTTGTCGCTTCGGCATCCCTAAGCCAATAATTTCTGACTGGCTGACTCAAACTCCATTGAGTCTCTGCCGGTCATCAAATTGGTTTAGGAATTAAACAAAAAAATATCCATGAATTCAAGGCTCCATGGGGTGAATAGAAAAAGCTGTTCTCAAGCGAAAACCTAGAGTACCCTATCCTGGTTAAATCAGGGGAATATTGTTGACTAGGGCTTTATTGAACGCTCTCACATTAACATTTTACTAGTCGTTCAGAATCACCTCATTTCTACCAAAGGATATTAAAAGTCTGAATCAAACATTTCCCCTTTCTAAATTTACATCTCTGGATTCTTGGATTTGTTCTCGCCATTCTGACTTTATCATACCTTTATAATGAATTCAGAGATTTATTCAGATACAAAAGACTATCACAATTGCATATTGGCTATTACACTCATAAGACCACCCCCCAAAAAAATACACCCATGTGAAGTGAGGGGCACTCTTATGATTAGGTGATGTAATGTAAAGCAAACTGTCAAAACAAACTAATTAAATTCTCTTTGTTAATGGGCTTTAATGTTTGTTAGGGACAAGTTTTTCCCTTCATCGTCAATGGCGTTTTTAAAACAAACATTTAACTAAAAAATTAAACCCTCAAAAGTAAAGCTGAAATTCTGGAAATCAGAAATACAAGCCCTTATTCTTATTCAGTCAGAAATGGACACTATTATCACAATATCAAGTCTGTTCTGTAGTGCCATTAGCTTCAATTTCCAACAAGACAGTGTTAATGCATTGTTTTGGGGTTAGAAGTCTGAAGATGTTCCATTTGCTGATATCATTGCAGTTAAGAATTTTGTTCAGAAGATAAAATTCAGGTGGGTTGGTAATTTCATCCCATCAGAACGTACCCATTTTAAAGTTCAAATTTGGTCTGCTCCTTCCTGTGCCATGACTAATTTCACTTGTCTATCCTGTATGAGTTCACTGAAAATGAAGGGTGGGCGGTAGCCCAAACATTTACTCTACGAGAGACTAAATGTTTGGGCTAGGTGGGGGGTACCTTACTGAATACGCTAAGCAAATAATTACTAACAAAACAAACTGTCCATCGTTACTTCTCTGTACTCGTTCCGTTTCATTCAGCAGTGCTGATGTGACAACCAAATATCCCTCTGGACATCAAATGGGTTATTTGCAATAAAGTTGGTTGGTGGTTCAATAAAGTTTTCCTCCTTTTAACATCAAGTGTGCCCGGATGTCCGCTTTGTTCTATATCCATGTGTTATCCCGATTGATCCCAGGAGCACCTTTTTAATATTTTTATACCTGCACACCTCCTGAGCACCTCGGTTGCTTCCTTGCCTCTGGGTTATTTGCATGTTTAATAATGCCTACACACACAAGCACAAAGAGACAAGATGGAGTTGGAAAAAGGCGTGACTTTTATTTTCTGTTTATTTAACGTCTATGACCTTGGCCTCTCCTTCTTGCCCTTGTAAAGAGCGAGCAGTGACACGTTGGCCACTTTGACCACCTTGAAGCGGACTCCAGGGATGTCTCCCACAGCATGTCCCTTACGACCAAAGCCTGCCACCAGGACCTCATCGTTCTCCTGCACACATTAAGGAGAAAGGGATTCAATTAAAGAGAGATTCAATGTTCTCAGCAGGTATTTACCCGTCACCCAAGAGTTGACTAGATTAACCAACACCACATGTAAAACTGACCAATATTTGTCTGATGCAAAACGGAAAAACACATTGATTTTCATGTCCTCACAATAGAACTATCGTTCTATCTTGGCTCTTGTGAGAAGTTCATCTTTAATGCTTTAGTTCTTATGTAGCAATTTTTTATGATTTCACAGATAAATACTGTATTACTCATGCCACAGAAATATAACAATGTTTAGCCTGTTGTGTTGTTGAGTGTGTCCTATGTAGAGGCTGCTGAAGTTTTACCTCAATGAAGTTCAGACAGCCGTCATTGGGCACAAAAGCTGTGATCTTCTTGCCGTTCTTGATGAGCTGAACTCTCACACACTTCCTGATGGCAGAGTTAGGCTGCTTAGCCTCAACACCCCTACAGACAGAACAGTCATTGAAGCATTAACAAATCTGTTCAGAGGGACATGGAAGCCATATGTACAACATTTGCATTCATGTGTTGATATTTTTGCCTGCAATGATAAACACTCATTCTGCAACCATTATGGTCTGTGGTCATTGTCCACTCAGATAAACTGGGCCATAATGACCATTGAAGTTTATTAACCTTTACACTTTTCAGCTTACATTTATATGACCGTGATATCCAGAGACAATCGTATAAATGAACAGCTAGGTTTCGTGTGAACCCAGGATGCAAGTAAGTTCTTTGCCACACCCTTTCAGATGCCCCAATTCATTGGTGATCATAACAAAATTGTAGTCTGAAATAACAGATTTTTTTCTCAATGCTTAACTGCTGTGTTTTCAGGTTGTACTCACACTTTCTCCAGGACGATGCCCTTGGCATGGGAGGCTCCTCCGAAAGGGTTGGCCTTGAGGGCAGTGCCCAGATGGGCCTTCTTGTACTGCTTGTCATGCCACTTCTGCTCACGGCGATGGTTACGCAGCTTCCTGGCCGTACGTAAACCGCGACACTTTCCTGGAGAAATGGACCATAATTAACATTAATGTCAGTAACTAATACATTTAGATTGTGGCTTCTCCAGTTCCTTTTTTTTTGTGGACCAGCAACGAGAAGTCTCGTGATGTAGGGCAGTCTGATCCATAAGGAAATATAGTCACGCTACGAGCTTTATAGATTTTTGAAAAATCATGAAAATATATTCTTTCACAATGAACGTTTTCAACTCAAATCTTTGCTTCTGGGGGTGCTTGGAAGAACACTTTCAGATGGGGGTCCGCAGCCAAATACAGATAATTCTGAGGGTCCTTGACATGGAAAGTTTGAGAACCACTGACATAGAAACATAGGTTTTTAGAGTCGGCCTCAGGTCTAAATCTGGGTTAAAACTTTAAAATACATATGCCACCAAGGCATCGTTTGTAGAAAGCCATTTTTATTAAAAGTAATTCATAAAATGGGTCCTACGTTTACTTTTTGCTCCACAATAAAAATGAATGGCTTATTCTGTCAGCAATTCAACTTATCCTAACCATCACATCACCATGTTAATGAGAACCGCAGCAGTTTCCAGGTTAACGTCAGCCTTACACTTTACACGTAGTGTAAAGTTACATTCCAAAAATCGTCAAGTCAGTGTGTATAGTACAGTGGTACCACAAATAACCCCCTTTTACGTTTCAATATTTGATTATTGGAGTACGCAAGGGTCAGTGCATCAACAAGCTAGCCTGTCGCCTTAAATCTTAACTGACAACACTGCAGCCAACCAAAAACAAAAACAAAAGGTGCTTGTCGTCACCAACTATTGTCACTATTGTCTTTATTATACCACAAATGTCTGAGCACACCGTGGAATACAACGGAAAAGAAAGATTGAACGCCATGATGCTAGGCTAACTGTGCTATCACGGTGCGCCTCTTATGGCCGCTCCACGTTGCTGAGACCGCTGCCTTCACAAATCTACTCATATTTCATGTTAAATGTGATTTTGTCCACCCTTCAGACGGAAATAACGGTGTATAAGACACCCAGACATCCCGTCGATGCGAAATAGCACCTAAATTGGACAATTTAGCGGCATTATGTACAGAATAACTTTCCTACCCATGTTTGCTGATTTCGAGCCTGGGATGGAAAGGAAGGACCCAGCATGCACCACGGCAATGTAAAGTCTGAGGACCTGAAAAGGAGTGTCTGTAGAACTGCCTGTTTGTTTTATGTTTGAGCCTGGGTCATATTTTATGGCGCTGATATACCTTATATATATACCTTAGCTATACATATTTTCGTCACAACACGTGTCACATTTGCCATTGATAATGGAAGGAGAATTTACGTCATATGTGTCTGAACAAATCGACTTTTTGTGGCGACACAAACATTAAATGTCATTGACAATGAAAGGATAATTTACGTCATTATGTGGACGAGCAACAACGACTTTTCTAAAAACAATTAGGCCTATATATAATTATATTAACATTAAATAAATTTAACATTGTATCATGGTTAAAAGAAGTTGACAAATTAATTCATGAGGAAGTATATTCATTTATTGGATGATGTACAATGATAAGAGCGCCCCTCACTTCACACGGGTGTTATTTTTATAAAACAGGTTAGGTATGTGTGTTACCTTATTGTTTTTAACTTTGTAGATTATGTAGAATGTAGATTTTGTATCAAACAAACTAAGCAAAGTTAAACACAAATATTATGCAAGCTTCACTCATTTTGAATAGGTGCACTTGTAAAGTGAGATATTTAAACTTGAGAGATTTAAACTTGTGATTAAATATCCAGAAATGTGAGCAGTTGTGATCTTATGTGTGATCAGCAGTTGTGATCTTATATACCAGTGTATATAACTATATATAACTCTATGGTTGTGATGAATAGAATAAATGTCCTAGATTAGTAGGAGTTTTAATATTTGTGATGTGGACTGGTGTTAATTATTTGGCTGTGTTGTTCACACCACCAATTTATGGAAATACCATGTTTTAAAGGGATAATTTGAGATTTTGGTCATAAATCTGTATGAATAATTATGAAATACTTGCCATTAAAGCGTTGTTACTCCAACCAGCCACGAGATGGCGCTCTGGGCGTATCAAAGGCTACGTTGGGTAATTATTTGCCTTGTTTGGTTCTGTTAGTCAGATATAGTGCTCTCCAGTAAATCGTTAAATGGTTCCAAATAGCTTTTACAACAAGGCGAAATAACTCTTGCTGAGTTTAAGTTATTAATAAGAATGTTTTGTATGAGAAAGAGCCCTCATAGAGGTGAAATAATAAACAACACAAATAATGCAACAACACACCGGAAGAAGAAACACAGGAAGACAAAACCACCAACTCTATGGACAAAACACACATGGATGAAGTTGTGAACTTGTGACAGCATTGTAGCAGTGGATGGAAACCATTTTAACGTTTAACATAATCTGGTAGTTTATATAAATGACGAATAATTTAACGTAGACCGTTATAACACACCCACTACCCCAGAGGGGGGCGGCTAAACATTGTCTACCGGTGGTGTTTTTATAGATCAAATGGCTATAGTAACCACAGATGATTCTTGAATGATGATCCTGATCCTAACATAAAGCTTTCACCTCCTAGAGCACAGCGACATCCAGCACTGAGATCAGGGTAATGTAGAAACCTCATATATGGATATACACGCCTGGCATCTTCATTGTGACACGCATGCAGTTGACGTTGACTGACTGACATCGTCATCAATTTTTTTTTGATTGATTGATTGAAATATTTATTAACAGTTTGCAGAATTACAGTCCAATTCAAGCACAAACTCAATACAATCATGACAAGCATCCAATGGAACCCTATAAAGAAGAATCAGAAGAGATTTAATTGGTAGCTACTAGCTAGCAAGCATTACTTATTTACTGTACTCCTCGCGAGAGACTCCATCGCCTTCTATACGAGAAACAATATTTGGTCTTTACAGCCCAGATATTCTCAGCGGTATTTGGCCTTAATTACAACCCAGATATATGTGTCAGAGATGTCGGCATCCCTGTTAAGTTCTCACCGACACCACTGGCAGGTCCTCCTAAAAATGATTGATTGAAATATTTATTAACAGTTTGCAGAATTTACAGTACATTTCAAGCACAAACTCAATACAAAGACAGACAGACAGACAGACAGACAAAGACTGTGAGTGGACGACCCAATTAAGCATTACTGTTACGAAGGAACGTAGTGCCTCTCTGACATCACAACCAGGACGTCAGGAGTGACATCACTATCGACGCCCAGAAACTATAAATATATGCCTACCGCAGGTCCTAACTGGAAGATACCATTACAGCAACAGACTTAGACGCACCATACCTAACTCTGCCAATACTGCGGCTCAAGAAGACAAGTAAACCAGCCTAGCCTTGTCTCCTCAGCATCTCTCCCCCAGAATCTAGATCATACCAGATCTCGGCCACAATTACACTTGTTTACAACAGGGTCCACATTGTTCAATTCATCAAAACATTTAGAGACATACAAATAGACATTTCTATGTAGCTAAAGAACAGAACAGGAATTCATCAACACAGACAACCAGCTCTAGTTTGAATAGTATTTTATATACAGGTTTCGTGATTCTGTTGTGTATTTATTTCTCTTTCATCTAGTTGAGCTGTCAGCTGTGTATTTAAGCAGTGCAACAGCCCATCTCAATTCCCAGTCGACTTATGTTAAATTACTTGTCCACATCGCCGAGAAGACTGTTATTACGCCTGGCCCAGCTAGTGTCAGTCCCACCGAGAACTCATTCCAATCTGATCCCACTCTGTCGTCGCCTCCATAATAGGATGGAGCAAGCTGTGGTCAGATGTGTCCCCGGGGAGTCTAAGCTCACAGTCTCATTCACGCTGGATGGCAGCAACAAACACATGCTGAGAGACACAACAGAGGAACTGGGTAAACTCCTGGCGAGAATAGGCCACAATATGGCCAAAAAAGGCCAGGGAAAGGCAAAGAAATCTAAGAAAAGCAAAGAACATCAGCAGCCCGGCACGGAGGAAGCCAGACCTTCGGCTGTGGGACTGTTTTATAACGGTGAGCTGGTGCCAGAGGGCACGTTGAACTCCGAAGCGTGGCAGGACGGTGCGGTGCTGCAGGTCGGAGAGGTGAAATATGCAGTACAGAGAAACCCGCCGGCCTTCACCACAGCAGAGCTCCCGGCCTCTCTGCTGGCCGGGTTCCCCGTCTGTCCCAAACTGGAGGTGGAGTTCGGCCACCTGGAGCAATGTGAGTTTACCTGGTACATGGAGACCCGCCCCGACGTCAGGTGAGACGGGAGATATACTGTAGATGTGTAATTGTTTTACATAGGAAATAATATTGTGGCAGCTTGCACATGTGACACAATCACTGAATCACATATTGAGGTCCAAACATCTTCACACATACTTATTCATTTATAAAGGCAGGGCCCATATTGGCACAATATGGTTCAGACTCAGAGCCTCTGCCTGATGACCAAAAGCCAGCTAATATTTCCCCGGGGGAATTCCCCTTTAGGCTAGATGTTTGCGTGCTTGTCACACAAACTGTTACTAGTACACAGGCAAACATGTCAATTTGGGGGTCAACAGAAAACACTGATTTAAACACTTCCCACATACAACAATCTTGTATCCTCCCTGTTGTTGTGATCCTAGGCAACCTCCTTGTCTCCTTCTTGTTGTTATACTGACTCCTTTTCTGATCCTAGTGCTGACACAGCAGGAGACAGCGGCGACACCTGGAGAGAGGCGGGACTTGAGCGCGTGTACGTCCCCTCCAACCTGGACATTGGCTTGAGGCTGAGGCTCTGCTGCACCCCTAAAGATGGTGACCGGCGAGGGCCAGACAAGGAGCTGGTCTCCGTGGCGACCGTGGAGGCTGGTCCAGGGGCTTGCACGTTCGACAACCGTCACATGTACACTCTCAAAGGGCCGGAGGAGCGCGTGCTGAGGGTAGTGTCATACAACATCCTGGCGGACGTCTATGCCCAGACAGAGCTGTCTAAGACGGTGTTGTATCCCTACTGCGCTCCGTACGCCCTGGAGGCCGACTACAGACAGAACCTCATCAAGAAAGAACTGGTAGGATACAACGCTGATGTCATCTGTCTCCAGGAAGTAGACAAAGGTAGGCTGGAATCTGGACGCGCCACCTGTTGTTTATACTACTGTGTATTATACTTTTCTATGCTAAAGGATATTGGTTATATTGTGACATTGTATATCATGAGTCACAGTCACACATAGCCCCTTTCGGAACCCTCGGTTAGCTTTTCTGAATTTTGGACGTCGCTACCCCAGGGTCCCTGACAGCTTATTCCACCCTCCATAGGATGCAGATGTACATACTCTCTGTTCACGGAGAGCGGCGGCACCACTTGAGTGTTGGTGAGATGTTTCAAAGATGCATAACACAGCTATAGGAGACCGCCGCAACGTGTACGAAATGGCATTAACCACCGATGCCGCTAAGTATTTGTAATCTTTTTTTAAAGTTTTGGCTTCTCTGAAATTCTATCTTCCTGTCCCGTCTCCCACGACACAACGGCATTATAAACATCCTGCATGTACGCGGTCAGCCAATCAGAGGCAGTAACTAGGACGTGCAGCTAGCCAGTCGCCGCTCGGGAGGCGGTACAATGGGAAGTCAATAAGGAAGTCAAGGAAGAGAGAGGAGAGAGAAGTTCAGAGAAGCAAAACTTCAAAAAGATTACATCATCGGCGGTTAATGCCATTTCGTACATGTTGCGGCGGTCTCCTATAGCTGTGTTATGCATCTTTGAAACATCTCACCAACACTCAAGCGGTGCCGCCACTCTCCGTGAACAAAGAGTATGTATCTTATCTGCATCCTATGGAGGGTGGAATAAGCTGTCAAGGACCCTAGGGTAGCGACGTCCAAAATTCAGAAAAGCTAACCGAGGTTGCTGAAAGTCACACAATGGTTGGATCGGTCAGTAGGGGTGCTCAGTGATATATTGAATATTAGGGTGTACTGTTCAGTGATATATTGAATATTAGGGTGTACTGTTCAGTGATATATTGAATATCAGGGTGTACTGTTCAGTGATATATTGAATATTGGGGTGTACTGTTCAGTGATATATTGAATATTAGGGTGTACTGTTCAGTGATATATTGAATATTAGGGTGTACTGTTCAGTGGTATATTGAATATTAGGGTGTACTGTTCAGTGATATATTGAATATTAGGGTGTACTGTTCAGTGATATATTGAATATTAGGGTGTACTGTTCAGTGATATATTGAATATTAGGGTGTACTGTTCAGTGATATATTGAATATTGGGGTGTACTGTTCAGTGATATATTGAATATCAGGGTGTACTGTTCAGTGATATATTGAATATTAGGGTGTACTGTTCAGTGATATATTGAATATTGGGGTGTACTGTTCAGTGATATATTGAATATTAGGGTGTACTGTTCAGTGATATATTGAATATTAGGGTGTACTGTTCAGTGATATATTGAATATTAGGGTGTACTGTTCAGTGATATATTGAATATTAGGGTGTACTGTTCAGTGATATATTGTATTGTATGTGTTAATCAGGAGTGTTCAGTGACAGTCTGTGTCCAGTTCTTGATGCGTTTGGTTTGGACGGGGTTTTCAAGATCAAAGCAAAACAACATGAAGGCCTGTCCACATTCTACCGCAGGTTAGAACACCACTCATTTCATTACTCTTTACTCCCCAATCAGCACACATTCTCTACTCTACAGTGTATATATATATGAGTCTTCTCAGTTCTGCTCCGCTACTATCTTTCTATGTTTAGGTCAAAGCTGAGGTTGTTGAGTCGTCATGACATTATACTGAGTGAATCGCTGACATCTGATCCTCTGTACTCTGACATGTTAGAGAAGATATCTACCAACCCTGTCCTCAAAGACAAGGTCTTACGATCCACTGCTCTGCAGGTACTCTCTCTGTCTGTCTGTCTGTCTGTCTGTCTGTCTGTCTGTCTGTCTGCCTGTCTGTCTGTCTGTCAAGAGTAACCGACATAATGTTTTCTCCTGTTAAGGTGAGTGTATTTGAGGTCCTGAAGGAACCTTCTAGAAAGATCTGTGTGGCCAACACTCATCTATACTGGCATCCTAAAGGTAATACCCCCCTCTCTCACTCTCACCCTGTTTTCTTATGCCTTAGCCCCACCCATCTTCGGGTGAGGAGAGAGGAATCGATCGGGTTCCGGGAAAGCATGTGTCGTTTTACATACGTTCAGGGACCCCATAAACTATATGTAATTGGCCGTCGACCCCCATCTGAAAATATGAAGTTCCAGTGACCCCCAGAAGCAAACATTTGAGTTAAAACGTTCGCTGAGAAGTGTGAAAGAATATATACGGTATTCAAAGATTTGCGCCACATTTTCACGATTTAAAAAAAATAGCAGATCTACAAGCTCGTAGCACGGCACTCGGTGCCATGCTATGAGCTTGTAGTTCTGCAATTTTTCAATGGCTAAAGTATAACATAATGCTTAAAACACCAAAAGGGTTTCCCGTCCTGAATGGGTCAAGTAAGGAAATATCTGCCCTGTTCTTTCTTTCTCTTGCACTCTAGGAAGGAATGTTCGGTTGGTCCAGATTAGTGTTGCTCTGAAACACTTACATCATGTGATCAGTGAGGTTGCACCTGGTGCTGCACTAATCTTCTCCGGAGATTTCAACTCCACCCCTGACTCAGGTAACCCCACCCCTAGCTAAAGTGGCCCTGTTTTTACTCAACACCCACCTTGAAACTAGCCTCCAGTTTATATCTGTCTATCCACAATGTCTGTATCAATCTCTTTGTCTCTGTCCATTTGAATGTCAATGTTTATCTGGTTCTCTCCCCTATCCTGCTCCACTCCCTCCCTCCACTCCCTCCCTGTCTGTCTGTCTGTCTGTCATTTCATTCATCCATGTTTTATCTGTCTGTCCCCATCCAGGCCTGTTCAGTCTGTTGACCCAGGGTGTGATAGCAGACAGTCACGCAGACTGGAGCTCTGGAGGTCCAGAGGAGGCCTGTCCCCAGACATTGTCCTCTCCGTTCCGTCCTCTCCTCAGTGTGTGTGGAGAACCAGCCTACACCAACTACGTTGGAGGTTTCCACGGGTGTCTGGACTATATCTTCACTGAGCCGGACAACATGGAGGTACGTCATACAGTATGACATTATCAATGACCTTGTTATATATAGAGTAAATGAATATACAGTATGCTGATGGTTGGTTTGTTTTGTGTGCAGGTGGACCAGGTGATCCCTCTGCCCAGTCACGAGGAGGTAACGACCTACCAGGCCCTACCCAGTGTGTCCCACCCCTCAGACCACATCGCACTGGTCTGTGACCTACGCTGGAGAACCTAAACCCTTCTTCCACTCAAGATGACATGCATACTTTGACTGACTCTGACGTCACGGCACGCCAAGTCATTCTCTGCCATTGCTAGCTTAGTGTGTACTGTAAGATGGATAAAAGGGAGCGCCAATCAATTACAGGTCTGACCACAGTTGATGTGAACGATACATAAAATCTGTTTTTATTATTAAATTATTATTTTACATTTCTTCATCAATACATCTGACAAAATGAGTCTTCAATAAAACTTCTTTAAAGCTGTGCATTTTCTTATTTTGTCCCATCTGTATGATAGTACAGCAGGGTTCCCCAATAGGCGGCCATTTGAGGCCCACAGAGCGCCCCCTTGTGGCCCATTTTTTTAAGGGTCCCAGATATGAATGGCATTAAATGGGGGTTAGTAGCCTATGCATGTCAAACTGGGCATCATTTTCAAATAGGGTCTTGCCCTGAAAATGAATTTTCAGGGCAAGACCTCGACCTCGCGCGTGCAGACTCGGCCCCCAGCCTGGTACGCTAGTCAAAATATGGCCCTTGAGGAAAATTAATTGGGGAACCCTGTAGTACAGTATAGCTTATATACAACTGGGTGGTTGTATTTGGTCTCCCTGCTCTTCTGACCTTTAGATCCTGTGTCTGGTTTGACACAATTTATCCACTTAGAAAGCAGGCAGGCTCTATTGGTTCAGTTCAAAACCAGAGTAGAACAGGAAAGTTACATAGTGTAGCTTTAACTTTCGCCACACAGCACGAACAAGCCAGAGAGACCCAATAGTGACATAGTTACATCATAGAGAGAGAATAGATTATTATGATTAAACAGAAGAAATGCTAATGTATCTGAAGTATGGGATTAAATTTTTTTCTTCTATACACAAGTCCTCTCTTTGTGCACGACATTGCTTAGTGCAGTTTAAAATAGTCCATAGAGCTCATATGTCTGAGGCTAAACTGGCTAGTATTTATCCTGACGCAACTCCTACCTGGGACAAGTGCAAGAGCGGTGATGCAACTTTGTTCCATCAGTATTGGATGTGTCCAAAATTACAACCATTTTGGGGGAATGTGTTCAAGACTCTATCCAACATTTTACACCAAAATCTAGACCCAGATCCCTTAGTGGCTCTCCTTGGCACTGCTGGAAGGGATGACCTTCCTCTAACACGCATAGAGTGTCGTATGGTCGACTTTGCCTTGTTGCCCGCTAGGCGTGCCATTCTGCTCAAATGGAAGGATGCTGCCCCGCCCGTGCTCCGTCAGTGGCTTCGTGATATAATGTCCTGTCTCGAGTTGGAGATGTTAAGGTTTTCAATTTCCGGATCTGAAAAAAGGTTTTACAAGACCTGGGGTCCGTTTATGACATTCTACCACAACACACCAACTGTATAGTGTGCCGTGCCTATGCCTCGGCCAACACCAAACCACAACAGAAACTAAATCTGCTCTGCTATTAAAATCTGCTTTATTTTATTTATTTTTACTTTTTGTAATTATGTATGCATGTATTTCGTGTATATGTGTAGGCCTATATAGATTTATGTATTTAATTTTGACTGTCTTTCCGACTATCCTTGGGAATGTGGGTGGGGGGTGGGTGGGGATAGGGGATTGAGTTTTATTTTTTATTTTCATATTTGATATGTCTACTCTACTGTTTAATACTTGCCCCTGGGTTTGTCACAAAAACTTTAATAAAAAGATTTTGAAAATAAAATAAATGCTAATGTATGTAGTTAAAATTTTAAAAACAACATATGCCACCATGTAGTTGGTGGCATAAGTATACTAGTATACTATTTAAACATTTGGAACATTTGTACAATCATTGATTGACACACTTTATTCTGTTTTTTTAATGCAAACTTGACACCAGGTGGCTAAGCTACCTGGACAATACAATAATAGCCAAAATCCAATAAATGCAAACAGGCTAAATTCAAATTGTTTGCAGGGTATTAAATGAATCACATTTATATTATGATATGTTTGTTTCATGCTTTTAAATCTTTCTTATTTAAACTGGCAAAACCTGTCAAAGTATTTGTATACACTGTGCAGTAAACAATACATTTCTTACAGGTGAACAATTATTTTCGTTGCAGACTACTAAAATCTAACCAAATGAATAGCAATACAACCAATAATAGGCCTACTCATAATACTAAATACCCTGCCTGCCCTGCGGTCTAATTGAAGACTAATCACGTCGGCGAGCCGCGGCGTGAATTAATTGATCCTCCCCCCCTTCTCCCTCTCTTCTATGGCCGCTCCACGTCACTTTCACTAACGTTGGATTTGTGTATGCAGATTTTTTACACTATGGTATGCAGCCAGCCAATAGCTATTCCGACTTCCGAGCCGGTAAGTGGTTGTGGTTTGTTGGGACTCGGGAGTAGCGAGTAGCCTAGTACTGTCTGTGGTGAGTGACACTGACGAGAGTCATGGGATTTCCTGTCGCTGAAATAAAATAAAATAACACTTTTAAAAGTATTTAAACATGTAGGCCTATCGTGAAAAACGCGCCTCCCTCTGTGCCAACATGAATGATTGCCTCTTTGAGGGCGGGGCTGTGCTGCTCACCTCTGCCAGCATAGACAAAACCATGTTGGTGTTCTAGGTGTTTATAGGTTCCTGATTCCTCTGACTCACAACGTCAGTCACAAGTGACTGTGTCTGTGTTGTCTCCGTGTATACAGGTGACACAACATAAAGTGACATGGAGGGAGGGGAGGTGCAATGGTCTGTTGTCAGCTATATAAACAGGAGAGAAAAGTGTGTGATAGATAGATCAAAGTGTTGAATGCTGCTGTTCCAACAATTATCAGAGATAAAGATAAGATTACTTACAGGTTTGGCATATTGATTGATCTTTAGGCTAGTTGATTATTTGTTTAGCGAGCAGAGCATCCAGTGAAGATAATGGGAGCCATCTTCTCACACATCTTCTCTCGTTGGGTGGGAAAGAAGATGATGAGGATTCTGATGGGTGAGTTTACCAAACCTTTCCATACACTGACATTTGTTGATTCTGTGCAAAACCAGCAGGCTGAAATGTCAATGAAAACAATCACTGCATAGCCTATAATTATGTCATATATAGCCATGCAGAGCACACATTTACCTCTCTTCTTCTTTGTATGTATACCATAATTACCATAGAGTGATAATAACAAACAATGAGATAACATCATTCACCTCATCATCATCATCATCATCATCACCACCACCACCACCACTACTACTAGGCTACTACTATAATAATAAACAATACTTTGACATACTACTACTTTGTAGCACATATTTTAGTTTTCACTTAAAGGCTCATACAGAGTCTGGATTTTAGGTGATGGGGTGACCACCGC
Source organism: Protomyctophum parallelum (assembly GCF_964188405.1). Classification (NCBI taxonomy): domain Eukaryota; kingdom Metazoa; phylum Chordata; class Actinopteri; order Myctophiformes; family Myctophidae; genus Protomyctophum; species Protomyctophum parallelum. Next base: position 48,840,915 of record NC_139703.1, on the reverse strand, counting down.
TCCGGTGGTGAACTGACCACCGGAGCGGTGGTTTGCTCTTCACCGCAGCTCAGTGACGTCATGTTGTAGTTTTGGGTGAAGCGGTGGTCACCCCTTCACCTAAAATCCAGACTATGAATAGGCCTTGTCTTTTGCACTCTACTTTAGTACTTACTCTGCTGACTGACATTGCACTTTTAGATGCTCTGGTTAAAAGCACTTGCTAAATGCCTAATGTCTAATTTATGTTTTGTCGCAGTGTGTGTCACTTACCAACACACATTTTATTTTCAGCTATTTTCAATGAGCAACTGCAACAACAGCCTACGTTCAAGTTACACTGTATTGGCTGCTACTAATAATAATAAATGCTGTTTATGTTTTTTAGTGGGTTTGGACGCAGCAGGAAAGACGACCATCCTGTACAAACTCAAACTGGGAGAGGTGGTCACCACCATCCCAACTATTGGTACGCACTATACAACATTCATTTGTCTGTCTTCACATGTCAAGTCAACCTCAACAAGCCCACCAGGATGGAGTATCTATCTATCTATCTATCTATCTATCGTGCGTGCGTGCATGGGTGGGTGGAAGCGCGGAAGAATGCCAATGTTGTTTTTATGAAATATTAACAACCGCACCCGTTGTAACTACCATCGTTAATGTAGTAGGTGCATATTTGAGATGCATTTGCAATTGCTGTGGATTATGTTAATTTGTTAGCCATGGCGGAGACATTGTTACTTACCGTATACCATAGAGTACTGAGTGACATGCCTATTGTACCTTGAAAACACATGCCATGATTTTGTAAGTGTAACTCCAATGCACCTATAATTATTTGTGTCCTTGTATGCATCTCCTTTGTGTGGACATACAAATTAAATGAATGGTTAAAATGTGTGTGTGTGTGTGTGTGTGTGTGTGTGTGTGTGTGTGTGTGTGTGTGTGTGTGTGTGTGTGTGTGTGTGTGTGTGTGTGTGTGTGTGTGTGTGTGTGTGTGTGTGTGCATTTCATTTACTTTGTCCCATAGGTTTTAATGTGGAGACTGTAGAATATAAAAACATCAGTTTTACTGTGTGGGACATTGGAGGACAGAGTATCATCAGACCCTTATGGAGACACTACTACTACAACACACAGGTTGGTACTACTATTGTAGTACATGAATGCACAGGTACAGTACCACAATACACATGTGCAGTACAGTACTATCATCATGACTACTACTAGAACTGTTGTGACTGTACTATAGGTTTTATGTCCGCTTGCTATCTTGGTTACTTTGTAGTTCATATAAACATTTTAACCATAATTTCACTCTTACCCTGCTGACTGATCTCTGGATAAACTACATACTAAATGCCTATTAACGTCTACTTTGTGCATCATCACATGACCAGGGTCGCTCACCAAAAATAACAGATTTTCAAGAGGAAAAGGCAACTCATTTTAATGTTGTGTGATTTTGGGTGAGCAGGGCATTTTATGGAAGCATATAAAGGCCTACAATGCATATTTCCTTGTACTGTACTACCACAATACTACTACCACTACTGTACTTTTAAAATACAAATCAATGACACTCAATATGCAACCAACAGTAAAAACAATGAAGATAAAGAGATGATAAAGAGAGGCCAAAAGTCAAAGCAAGAGTCTGCTGTTATGCAAATTAAGCAATAAACCATATTGATGGCTGTCTGTCTCTCTGTGTAACAGGGGTTAATATACGTTGTAGACAGTAACGATGCTGACAGGATGAAAGATGCTGCTGAAGAGCTCCACGTAATGGTATGTGTCTATCTGTCTGTCTACAGAGAAGATTGTGTGTGAGATTGTGTTTTTTTAATGGTATGTGTCTATCTGTCTGTCTACAGAGAAGATTGTGTGCACATCTCTTGCCTGTATATAGGCTGGATGTCAAGGCACCAAGGCAAACATCTAAAAGAAAGAAGACACATCCACACACTAGTTTCTAGAGCTAGAAGTAGTGCCACAATGTTTGTATTTTTCCAGTTTTTCATGTGTCTATGAGGTGACAGTACTTCATTAGACACCCTGGAGTCGTTTTTATGTGCAATGGTGTATTCACTTTGTATTGAGGGTTTCTTCCTAGAGGCTGAACCCTTGATAGTCAAACGTGCCAATGAAATAAACAGTAATATATTGATATCAAATTATCAGCCCCTCCCCTAACCCTTTATCATACAACTAAAGCTGTGGGTGCGGCTTCAGTTCAGGTGGATCACCACCCACCAGGCAAACCAGGCATACTTAATGAACTGGTGGGCGTGCCCACATAAAAACAACATTTTAACAAATACTGTACACTTTAAAAAAAAAACATTATACCTCCTTAGACAATAAGACAATCACGGCACTCCATCTTTAAGGCAAAATGCAACGTTTTGACCCTCTAGGTCAGGCAATTATGATCTAAAAATGTATTTGCCTGATGAAGACCTAGAGGGTCGAAACGTTGCATTTTTTGCCTCAACAAAGTAAGTCTTTTGTCTCTTGTCTAGAAACTAGTGTGTGGATTCTTCTTCCTTTTTTCTATCTATTGTCTGTCTGTCTGTCTGTCTGTCTGTCTGTCTGTCTGTCTGTCTGTCTGTCTGGACCAACCACTGGATTTTTTGCCTCAACAAAGTAAGTCTCTTGTCTCTTGTCTAGAAACTAGTGTGCACTGTGCAGAACTAGTGTGTGGATTCTTCTTCCTTTTCTCTATCTATAGTCTGTCTGTCTGTCTGTCTGTCTGTCTGTCTGTCTGTCTGTCTGTCTGTCTGTCTGTCTGGTTGCAATGACTGACCAATCAGGAAGCAGACAGGCAAATCGACCAATGACAAAGCTTCTAGGAAAATCTATGAATGCAGATTGCGGCCCTTAGATGTGTCAAAAAAGGTCATTAACATATTATTGCTTATAGCAGCTTTAATGGCCCTTTAAAAACGTCCTTGGCAGTGGGGGATTTCATGAAAAAGAACATAAATAAGTCCTCCGGAATAATGTACTAATGTAATAAAATACTTAACGAAGGCCGTAGAGGCAGAAACGTTTATTTTACCGCTCTATTAATACATTATTTTGGGAGCACTAACACGATGTGCGGACCTTCTCTTTCTTTACACATATATTATTATGAACATTATACCTATTTACAGATTGAGGAGGCAGAGTTAAGGGGAATACCATTGCTGGTTTTGGCTAACAAACAGGATTTGCCCAGAGCCATGCCTGTCAGTGACATCACAGAGGCTCTGAACCTATCCGGACTCTCCAACCCGGTGAGTGACTGTGTGGGTGCGTACATGTCAGAGAGAGAAAGAGATAGAGAAGCAGTATCTTCAACATAAAGTACACGTGATATATAAACTCACATGTCTGTCTGTCTGTCTGTCTGTCTGGACCAACCACTGGATGGTCACAGTGGCATATACAGGCGTCCTGTGCTGTAAGTTCGACAGGTTTGACAAGTTTCACAGCATCAGTGATATGCTGCTGATATCATATGTCTCACATGGCACATCAACATCAACTACTCTAAATTTTAAGATTTAATGAACCCCCATTCTACAAGCTTACGTTTTCCTGCTAATGAGTACAGAACATCTGATAAAATAAAATGTGAGTCATACATTTTATTAAGGCTCCATCATTATGTGTTTTGTCACAGAGACCAGAACTCCTGTTTGTGAACATAAAGTTCAGAATTCACAATGGTCTATCAGTCCACAACTATTATTTGATTTAGATCAGTGGTTACCAAATATTTCTGGATCACAACCCACTCAGATGGGTGGGCCGCATGCATTGTCAGAGCATGTTTATTAAAAATTTCTTTAGATTGTGTTCCGGCTTGGATCTAACGTTGCATACTTTTCATTCCTATTTATGTTTTTTATTTATGTTGTTTTGTAATCTTAGGGTTTTAAATAAAGTTATATTATTATAAAACTCTTAGTGTTTTGCCAATTATTTGGGGACCCACTTTATCCTCATGGCCCACTGGGGAATCGCTGATTTAGATAATACTTTTGGAAAGAACACTATATAGATCGGGGGGAGGGGTGGAGTGTTAACAGGAAGTGATCATACCACTGCTGTGAACAGAAACGAAACCTACTGTATAGTTTCCCACTGTCAGTGCCTGTGATATCTGGTGCAGCTTGTTTTGAAAGACGACAGACAAGGAGCAGCCTGCACACAGACGGACAGAGAAGACGACAGACAAGGAGCAGCCTGCACACAGACGGACAGAGAGACAGACAAGGAGCAGCCTGCACACAGACGGACAGAGAAGTAGGCAGATAAAAACATAATATAGATAGATAGCGTTTCCTGGACAGCACTAATGACCATGAGGCCGAACAGACCAGCTGTCCTCTACATTCTCAATATGATACTGATGGTGGAGTCTATGACTACATCTGGTAAGTATAGACAGCTCTGCGCACGCGCACACACACAGACTCTCTCTCTCTCTCTCTCTCTCTCTCTCTCTCTCACACACACACACACACACACACACACACACACACACACACACACACACACACACACACACACACACACACACACACACACACACACACACACACACACACACACACACACACACACACACAGTCACACACACACACTCAGTACACGACACAACTATATTCAATCCTTTTCTTCAATCTATTTCTGTCCAGTCTATCCAGGTAGTGGTACAGACTTGCGAGGCCGGATGTTTACTCTGTCACGGGGAGGAGGAGGAGTCTCCCTCTACCCTCCCTCATTCAATCCATCATCTCCCTCTCCCTCACGGAGAGGGAGAGGGGGAGAGGGGCCATGGCCTCCTCTGCCATGGCCGACAGCAGCAACCACAGCAGCAACCTCAACACTCCCAGCCACAACATTCCCACCCTCAACACCCCTAACCTCAACATTCCCACCCTCAACACCCCTAACCTCAACATTCCCTCCCTCAACACCCCTAACGTCAACACTCCCAGCCACAACACTCCCAGCCACAACACCCCTAACCTCAACGCTCCCAGCCACAACACTCCCACCCTCAAAACCCCTAACCACAACACTCCTACCCTCAACACCCACAACCACAGCGTCTCCTAGAGGAGGTGAGTTTGGTCAGATGTGTTCTGTTCTTGTGAATTAGAACAGCCTGTTTAATTTCCTGCTATTTCAGCTTCAGTCATTTAGCGGAAGCTAAATACATTAAAAGTAATCTAATGGACCAGTAGAGATAACACTAACTAATGTAAACTAATGGACCAGTAGATCACACTAATGTAATCTAATGGACCAGTAGATCACACTAATGTAATCTAATGGACCAGTAGATCACACTAATGTAATCTAATGGACCAGTAGATCACGCCAGAGCCAATGAGGGGTCAGAAGCAGCGTGGTCACGTGGTCCATGTAGATTGAAATAGTGACAAACGCTCATAGACTCCAGTGCATTCTGTAAACTTCCCTTTTCAGGGCTTTGTCACTATTCACCAATAGAAGGTGCTGTAGAAAACTGTCCCGATGAAGTGAACGGGAGTGACGCAACTCTCCTTATATGGCTCTGGATCACACCGATGCATATTGCATACACGTGTTTGTACTGGTACTGTATACCCATGGATGTGACTGTATAGGGATTATTTCTGACAGGTGCCAGGGAACCAGTGGTGGCTCCAAGTCACTCTGCTAGTTGTTCATATAATGCCACATTAAACACAGAATACAATTGAATATATTAGGCTGCATTGTAGAACACTGCTTTCATCACTCTGGAAGAACATTAATGTTAACTAAACTGGACTAAGCTAGAGCTCCATACTGACTCTGTGATTCTTCTGATGTGTGTAGGTGTGTCTGTGTGCGTGCGTTACATGGTTGAAGTCAACAATGGCCTTGGGTACGCGGATCCCATCTTCACCCTCAGTATGAACTCTAGTATGAAGCTGTCAACCAACGCTTATGGGACCCACCTGCTGACTCTCACAACTTTAGAACCTTATTCTCAAGTTGAACTGAGCTTCAACGCTAATAGGCAGCTCATTCAGCCCATCAGTGACCTCTGGACCAGCGTGTGTGTCGCTGTGGATAGCAGAAAGGGCGTGGCCCAGGTGTTTAGAGGAGGGGCTATGAGCATCAGGAAGATACTGCCAACGCAGGTGAGGAGAGGACAAGAGAAGGAGAGACAGAACTACTCTTATACAATATTCAAACAAGCCTTTCTCTCTCCTCTGACTGCCAGGTGGATGAGTGGTATATCACTCACTATCACATGTACAGAGTTTGAATATTGTGTGTGTGTGTGTGCGCGCGTTCACGTGTGTGTTTAGTATGAGTGGACAGGTGCTCCTGTAATTGATCTCAGTAACATTGAGGGTCAGCTGACTGATGTCCAGGTGTGGAGTTCCTGTCTGACCACCGATGATGTCTACTCATACATGACCTATGCTTCTAGAGGGTATGTGCCTGTGTGTGTGTGTGTGTATTCAGTACATACAACACCTTAAAGCTCTAGTCAAATGCCTCATTGTGTGTGTGTGTGTGTGTGTGTGCGTGTGCGTGTGTGCGTGCATCCAGGCCGTACCGTGGTTCTGTCCTCACCTGGTTCGACATCAGCTACTCTCTCAGAGGGAACGCACTATTGGACGAGGCTTCATATGTCATGGAGCATGGACCAATCAGCCAGAGGGCAGTCCAACCAATCAGAGGACAGGCCAGAGAGCCTGCACGACTGATTGAGAAGAGAAAGCGAGGACGCAAAGACAGGAAGAGAGAATGGGACGTTAGCAGAATGAGGGAAGAGGGCTATCTGATAAGGTCCTCTCTTGTCTTGGTTCAATGAAATGTTACTATAGAGTATAGACTAGAGGGTATGCGGCTGTACACGTGACATCATCATCGTACCCGGAAGTAATGCGGAACGTTAATGTATTTCATATCATAATGTTTGTAACAATTTATAATCTGTACTTCAATAAAAACATATTTGACAAAAAAAAACATTGGCTTTGGCAAAAAAAGGAAAATAGCCTACTTTATATTTATATTTTAATTTGCTGGTTAAAGTTACAGGAGTTTTTTTTTTTACTCTATGGTGTGTGATATGAAATGTAAGCTTACCATAATCACAGAAACATTATCATGTCATATTCAAGGGCTTTTTTTTTACTTTTAGTCCGAGGCTACTGTCCAGCTGACCTTCGATCAAGTAAAGTAAATCAAGTAAAGGCAATTATATTGTGTTTCTGCATATTCTGAACAGTAATAATTAAACAAACATTGGTATTGGTATCGGCCAATAATTTCCATATCTGTGGATCCCTACAATACAGCTGTGCCAATAAAAATAAGTATAAATGTCATCAAATCACCAGTAAATAAATGTATGACTAAATATAGACTACAGAATATATGAATGGCTATACATTATGTACATGCAGACTATCAACAGTGAATATGAAAATATATACCGGTATGTACAGTACAGTGTCAACCAGCTTTCAACAGTGAGTATCTGTAACATACCTGTAGGGCGGCAGTGGCTCAGGCTTTTGGGAATCGAAAGGTTCCTGGTTCGATCCCCGGCACTCCTTGGGTTAGTGTTGTAGTGCCCTTGAGCAAGACACTTAACTCCTAATTGCTAACAGTGAGCAAGTTAGTGCCTTGCTCCTCATATTGTGTGAATGTGTGTAATGCACACTATAGTGTTTAGTAGGCCTATCCACATTCATACCATCTGGATCTGAACGTCATCTCTCTTCACACTTCCTGTCTCTCCAAATAATCTAACTTAGAATGTGTGTTTTTAATGGTATTTTATGGTTAGTTGGTGGTGTTTTTTAGTTTTTCATGTTCAACTTTAGTTAGAGGGACAAGCGAAGACTGTTCAAACAGTGTGAAGTTTTAGTCATCACTACAACTTACAACTCACTACAACGATTTAGTGTGTGTTGAATATAACTTTATTAAACCACAAGGTGTGAGGTAGACTATGACCCCTGTAGAGAAACCCAAGCGTGATAAAATGCAATAAAACTCAGTCTTTGCGCTACAAAGGACAAGGTCCATACAATAATCAACGCAACAGATTTTAGTAGACAGTACCATGTGATGTTTGTCTAAATCCGCCCATACCTGACTCATGTGAGACAGACAGGAAACAAAGAGGTTAATCTTTTCTATACCTCACTTACCACACACACTGACACAAAGCAAGAGATTCACCTTCAGACCAAACACAAAACTTTCACCAAGGAAGGACAAACTGTCTTTGGAGCTACAGGAGGAATCCTCTGCTGCCGAATCTACAAGAACCAGGATTCAAAGTGAGCATCTCTCAAAATGGCTTCCCTGTTCTCGTTTTCAGAAGAGGAGTTTTCCTGTCCCGTGTGTTGCGACGTCTTCAAACAGCCTGTTGTCCTTACATGCAGCCACAGCTTCTGCAACGCCTGTCTGCAGGAATGGTGGAAAGAGAAGACAATAAAGGAATGTCCTGTTTGTAGGAAAATATCATTAATGGAACCTTCCATAAACCTGGCTCTGAAGAACCTGTGTGAGACCTTCCTACAGGAGATAAGCCAGAGAGCTTTAGGAAGTGAGAGAGCTCCAAAAGGATCTGAGGATATTTGTGATCTGCACGCTGAGAAGCTCAAACTGTTCTGTGTGGAAGATCAACAGCCGGTCTGCGTTGTGTGTCGAGTTTCTAAAAATCACAACAACCACAGATTCAGACCCATCAATGAAGCTGCGCTGGACCACAAGGAGGACGTTCAGAAATCACTGAAGCTCTTAAGGGAGAAACTGGTAGTCTTCAATACAGTTAAAATAAACTGCGAACAAACAGGAGAACACATTAAGGTCCAGGCACAGCACACAGAGCAACAGATAAATACGCTGTTTAAGAAGATTCGTCACTTTCTTCAAGAGGAAGAGGAGACCAGGGTCAATGCACTGAGGAAGGAAGAGAGGAAGAAAAGTCAGATGATAAAGGATAAAATTGATCAACTGAACAAAGATATAGGAACCCTTTCACATACAATCAAAGCCTTAGATGAGGAGCTGAGAGCCGAACACATCTCATTCCTTTACAACTACAAGGCCACAGTGAAAAGAGTCCAACTCACTCCACAGGACTCAACGCTGGTCTCAGGAGCACTGATAGACGTGGCCAAACACCTGGGCAATCTGACCTTCGGCGTCTGGGAAAGAATGAAAGATATGGTCTCCTACACTCCTGTGATTCTAGACCCCAACACCACCCATCCGGTATACATCCTGTCTGACGATCTGACCACTTTAAAACGTGGAGAGTCGAGACAGCAGCTTCCTGACAATCCAGAGAGATTTGACCACTACGGAAATGTCTTGGGTTCCGAGGGCTTCAACTCAGGGACTCACTGGTGGGACGTTGAGGTTGGAGACAACACAGAGTGGGAACTGGGGGTGTTGGCAGAGTCGTACCTGAGGAAGGGACATGCAGGCGGTCCATACTGGAGAATAGAGTTCTATGAAGGCGTATACTCAGCAGAATCTTTACTCGGACCAACCACCGATCTCTCTGTGAAGGATATGCCCCGGAGGATCAGAGTCGAGCTGGACTGGAGCAGAGGACAGCTGTCATTCTGTGATTCTGATACTGACACGCACATACACACCTTCACACATACTTTCACTGACAAACTGTTTCCGTACATTCACACCGCTGATAATTCCCCACTGAAGATATTACCAGCGAAGGTCTCTGTAATGATGAATGATGAGGATGATTGAATGGTTGATAAGATTGATCGATTATTGCATGTTATTCTGTAGATTCCAGGACAGGCTTCCAACACGCCTCCTCAGGAGACTTTGCTCAGATCTGAATCAATTTGATTTGGCATTTAGGAACCCATTGTGACCACATGCCCTATAATTTATGTAATTTGGCAGAAATGGGTTTATTTGGGATAACCAGTGTCATATCAAATGTTTGTGTATACATGTTACTGTTCTGTGCTCAATATGAAACTACGGTGTCAAATGAATGACATGAGAGGTAAACTGTGATACAAGAATTCATGCAAGGATGTTGTCATTTTAGTGGATTGTTTGTCCTGTTTGTCTTCATTAATCCTGGAATCCCTATCTTGGGAGAGATTTTCAAAAATGTTCCACTTTTTTAACCAGCCTAGACAAATATCACCTCTCCAAATCAGCTTGTAGTATAGCAGTAGTAACAATAGTAGCTGTAATAATATAGGTATCTAAGTTATTGCGACCATAGGTCGCAGATTACTATGAAAACCTGCAAAACCTGTCACGCCTCATGACACGCTCCATGATGAGTCACTGTTGACTCTGTATGGTTTAAAGAATAGAAGTAAAATCAAGACATCATTTCCACATATCTTGTCTTTAATTCGACACCCATTGACATAGTAAAATAATTATAGTACATCATTATATCTGGGCCACAATTTCATTTCACAATATTATGTACAAAATCATTATTAGTATTAGTAGAGTGGAATATGAGAATAGTCCTCCATATAAAATTCAAACCTGTTACAATAAGGAGGATTTTTTACAAATATAAAACTTAAGATGGTTGCTCAACAACCAGAAAATGTAACAGGTTTTACAACTGGTAGAATTTACCCCAAAATGTTTTCAAATTAATGAGACAGATCAGTACAATCTGAAATGTGATGGTTTCAACCATGAAATGATCAGAAAATGTAAATTAAACAAATGGTGAAAACACCAGAAACCTTTGCTATAAACGTTTCATTTAATTTACGTGTAATTGTCACTTGTACTTTTTTGTATTTTAACTATTAACTTATTGCTCTCAGTACTTAATATAATAAGTATTAAGTAATATTAATATTATTAAGTAATATAAGAGTCCAAAACTAGTTTTGAGAAGCAGTATCTTCAACATAAAGTACAGGTGATGTATAAACTCACATGTCTGTCTGTCTGTCTGTCTGTCTGTCTGTCTGGACCAACCACTGGATGGTCACAGTGGCATATACAGGCGTCCTGTGCTGTAAGTTCGACAGGTTTGATCGAGGGGATGGACTGGCTCTCCAATCAAGTTTCACAGCATCAGTGATATGCTGCTGATATCATATGTCTCACATGGCACATCAACATCAACTACTCAAATTTTAAGATTTAATGAACCCCCATTCTACAAGCTTACGTTTTCCTGCTAATGAGTACAGAACATCTGATAAAATAAAATGTGAGTCATACATTTTATTAGGGCTCCATCATTATGTGTTTTGTCACAGAGACCAGAACTCCTGTTTGTGAACATAAAGTTCAGAATTCACAATGGTCTATCAGTCCACAACTATTATTTGATTTAGATCAGTGGTTACCAACTATTTCTGGATCACAACCCACTTGAAAATCACGAAAGCATTTTTTGCAGCCCAGCCATGACTATGTAGTCAGATGGGTGGGCCGCATGCATTGTTCAAGATCCTCCTCCACACATTCAAGGCCATCCATAACCTCGCCCCCCCCATACCTGTCTGACCTGTCTCTCAGGTCTGCCTCCTCCCTCACCCTGAAAGTCCTCCCAGCCCGTCTCTCCACCATGGGGTCAAGAGCTTTCAGCCGCTCTGCCGAACTCCCTCCCCCCTGACAACAGAAACATGGACTCTATCACCATATTTCAAACTCACCTCAAAACCCACCTGTTTAGGCCTATGACTCTGTGTGACTTTCTGCTGCAAGCTGTGCCCTAGTTTAATTATTATTATTTTTCTGCTTTTAACTGTGTTCTCGTACTGCTTTTAATCTGTACGGCGACCTTGAGTGCCCTGAAAGGCGCCTCATAAAATAAATGTATTATTATTATTACTTGCGCAAGCAGAGCGCGCAAGTAATATTTTCGCCCGGTCTCCTTCGTCGTGACAGCTGTTCCGCCATTCGAGGCTTACGCAGAAAAACATCAAATCTGTGCCTGTGTTGCTGGACCAATGATGACGAAATGACCATATTTCTTACGTCATCATTTAGAGCTAGTCATACGTATACTATATACATAATCAGTAAAAAATAAAATAGCAAATTGTGCCTGATCTGCTGGGACCAGAGTACGTGGTGTGTATGTGTATGACTAGCTCTAAATGATGACGTAAGAAATATGGTCATTTCGTCATCATTGGTCCAGCAACACAGGCACAGATTTGATGTTTTTCTGTGTAAGCCTCAAATGGCGGAACAGCTGTCACGGTTTTTGGCGCAAAGTAACCACAGTATACCGCTAATCAACTTACAACTACACACTTTATACAGTATAGAGTATAGAGTATATATGTATACATATATAGTATATGCCTATATACTATATATATACTATATATATTTCTTACGTCATCATTTAGAGCTAGTCATACGTATACTATATACATAATCAGTAAAAAATAAAATAGCAAATTGTGCCTGATCTGCTGGGACCAGAGTACGTGGTGTGTATGTGTATGACTAGCTCTAAATGATGACGTAAGAAATATGGTCATTTCGTCATCATTGGTCCAGCAACACAGGCACAGATTTGATGTTTTTCTGCGTAAGCCTCAAATGGCGGAACAGCTGTCACGGTTTTTGGCGCAAAGTAACCACAGTATACCGCTAATCAACTTACAACTACACACTTTATACAGTATAGAGTATAGAGTATATATGTATACATATATAGTATATGCCTATATACTATATATATACTATATATATTTCTTACGTCATCATTTAGAGCTAGTCATACGTATACTATATAAATAATCAGTAAAAAATAAAATAGCAAATTGTGCCTGATCTGCTGGGACCAGAGTACGTGGTGCATGTGTATGACTAGCTCTAAATGATGACGTAAGAAATATGGTCATTTCGTCATCATTGGTCCAGCAACACAGGCACAGATTTGATGTTTTTCTGCGTAAGCCTCAAATGGCGGAACAGCTGTCACGGTTTTTGGCGCAAAGTAACCACAGTATACCGCTAATCAACTTACAACTACACACTTTATACAGTATAGAGTATAGAGTATATATGTATACATATATAGTATATGCCTATATACTATATATATACTATATATATTTCTTACGTCATCATTTAGAGCTAGTCATACGTATACTATATACATAATCAGTAAAAAATAAAATAGCAAATTGTGCCTGATCTGCTGGGACCAGAGTACGTGGTGTGTATGTGTATGACTAGCTCTTAATAATGACGTAAGAAATATGGTAATTTGTGGTCATTTGGTCCAGCAACACAGGCACAGATTTGATGTTTTTCTGCGTAAGCCTCAAATGGCGGAACAGCTGTCACGGTTTTTGGCGCAAAGTAACCACAGTATACCGCTAATCAACTTACAACTACACACTTTATACAGTATAGAGTATAGAGTATATATGTATACGTACGTGGTGTGTATGTGTATGACTAGAAAAACTAAAAAGGGATCCAGAATATATCTACACCGATAAAACAGTATTTCTTATATAGATAGAAACTTGAATCATACTTAATAATACTAGATGTTTATATGTATAAAGTAGGTAGCAAATAGTTACATCTAAACATTAATCATTTCAAACGTTCCTTCACAGAGATACTGAGATTTGACAGTTTACAGCAGTCGAAAGGACTTGCGCGCTCTGCTTGCGCACTAGTTGGCCATTTATGGCCTACTAGTGTGCAACAAGCAAGTATGCACTCGACAGAGTGCAGTTCTAGTTATTATTATTATTAGAGCATGTTTATTTAAAATTTATTTAGATTGTGTTCCGGCTTGGATCTAACGTTGCATACTTTTCGTTCCTATTTATGTTTTTTATTTATGTTGTTTTGTCATTTTAGGGTTTTAAATAAAGTTATATTATTATAAAACTCTTAGTGTTTTGCCAATTATTTGGGGACCCACTTTATCCTCATGGCCCACTGGGGAATCGCTGATTTAGATAATACTTTTGGAAAGAACACTATATAGATCGGGGGGAGGGGTGGAGTGTTTACAGGAAGTGATACCACTGCTGTGAACAGAAACGAAACCTACTGTATAGTTTCCCACTGTCAGTGCCTGTGATATCTGGTGCAGCTTGTTTTGAAAGACGACAGACAAATTAAGGAGCAGCCTGCACACAGACGGACCCACTGTCAGTGCCTGTGATATCTGGTGCAGCTTGTTTTGAAAGACGACAGACAAGGAGCAGCCTGCACACAGACGGACAGAGAAGTAGGCAGATAAAAACATAATATAGATAGATAGCGTTTCCTGGACAGCACTAATGACCATGAGGCCGAACAGACCAGCTGTCCTCTACATTCTCAATATGATACTGATGGTGGAGTCTATGACTACATCTGGTAAGTATAGACAGCTCTGCGCACGCGCACGCGCACACACACAGACACTCTCTCTCTCTCTCTCTCTCTCTCACACACACACACACACACACACACACACACACACACACACACACTCAGTACACGACACAACTATATTCAATCCTTTTCTTCAATCTATTTCTGTCCAGTCTATCCAGGTAGTGGTACAGACTTGCGAGGCCGGATGTTTACTCTGTCACGGGGAGGAGGAGGAGTCTCCCTCTACCCTCCCTCACGGAGAGGGAGAGGGGGAGAGGGGCCATGGCCTCCTCTGCCATGGCCGACAGCAGCAACCACAGCAGCAACCTCAACACTCCCAGCCACAACATTCCCACCCTCAACACCCCTAACCTCAACATTCCCACCCACAACACCCCTAACCTCAACGCTCCCAGCCACAACGCTCCCACCCTCAAAACCCCTAACCACAACACTCCTACCCTATACACCCACAACCACAGCGTCTCCTAGAGGAGGTGAGTTTGGTCAGATGTGTTCTGTTCTTGTGAATTAGAACAGCCTGTTTAATCTCCTGCTATTTCAGCTTCAGTCATTTAGCGGAAGCTAAATACATTAAAAGTAATCTAATGGACCAGTAGAGATAACACTAACTAATGTAATCTAATGGACCAGTAGAGATAACACTAACTAATGTAAACTAATGGACCAGTAGATCACACTAATGTAAACTAATGGACCAGTAGATCACACTAATGTAATCTAATGGACCAGTAGATCACACTAATGTAATCTAATGGACCAGTAGATCACACTAATGTAATCTAATGGACCAGTAGATCACACTAATGTAAACTAATGGACCAGTAGATCACACTAATGTAAACTAATGGACCAGTAGATCACACTAATGTAAACTAATGGACCAGTAGATCACACTAATGTAAACTAATGGACCAGTAGATCACACTAATGTAATCTAATGGACCAGTAGATCACACTAATGTAAACTAATGGACCAGTAGATCACACTAATGTAAACTAATGGACCAGTAGATCACACTAATGTAATCTAATGGACCAGTAGATCACACTAATGTAATCTAATGGACCAGTAGATCACACTAATGTAATCTAATGGACCAGTAGATCACACTAATGTAATCTAATGGACCAGTAGATCACACTAATGTAATCTAATGGACCAGTAGATCACACTAATGTAATCTAATGGACCAGTAGATCACACTAATGTAAACTAATGGACCAGTAGATCACACTAATGTAATCTAATGGACCAGTAGATCACACTAATGTAATCTAATGGACCAGTAGATCACACTAATGTAAACTAATGGACCAGTAGATCACACTAATGTAATCTAATGGACCAGTAGATCACACTAATGTAATCTAATGGACCAATAGATCACGCCAGAGCCAATGAGGGGTCAGAAGCAGCGCTGGTCACGTGGTCCATGTAGATTGAAATAGTGACAAACGCTCATAGACTCCAGTGCATTCTGTAAACTTCCCTTTTCAGGGCTTTGTCACTATTCACCAATAGAAGGTGCTGTAGAAAACTGTCCCGATTAAGTGAACGCAACTCTCCTTATATGGCTCTGGATCACACCGATGCATACTGTACATGTGTTTGTACTGGTACTGTATACCCATGGATGTGACTGTATAGGGATTATTTCTGACAGGTGCCAGGGAACCAGTGGTGGCTCCAAGTCACTCTGCTAGTTGTTCATATAATGCCACATTAAACACAGAATACAATTGAATATATTAGGCTGCATTGTAGAACACTGCTTTCATCACTCTGGAAGAACATTAATGTTAACTAAACTGGACTAAGCTAGAGCTCCTACTGACTCTGTGATTCTTCTGATGTGTGTAGGTGTGTCTGTGTGCGTGCGTTACATGGTTGAAGTCAACAATGGCCTTGGGTACGCGGATCCCATCTTCACCCTCAGTATGAACTCTAGTATGAAGCTGTCAACCAACGCTTATGGGACCCACCTGCTGACTCTCACAACTTTAGAACCTTATTCTCAAGTTGAACTGAGCTTCAAAGCTAATAGGCAGCTCATTCAGCCCATCAATGACCTCTGGACCAGCGTGTGTGTCGCTGTGGATAGCAAAAAGGGCGTGGCCCAGGTGTTTAGAGGAGGGGCTATGAGCATCAGGAAGATACTGCCAACGCAGGTGAGGAGAGGACAAGAGAAGGAGAGACAGAATTACTCTTATACAATATTCAAACAAGCCTTTCTCTCTGATCTGACTGCCAGGTGGATGAGTGGTATATCACTCACTATCACATGTACAGAGTTTGAATATTGTGTGTGTGTGTGTGTGTGTGTGTGTGTGTGTGTGCGCGCACGCGCGCGTTCGCGTGTGTGTTTAGTATGAGTGGACAGGTGCTCCTGTAATTGATCTCAGTAACATTGACGGTCAGCTGACTGATGTCCAGGTGTGGAGTTCCTGTCTGACCACCGATGATGTCTACTCATACATGACCTATGCTTCTAGAGGGTATGTGTGTGTGTGTGTGTGTGTGTGTGTATTCAGTACATACAACACCTTAAAGCTCTAGTCAAATGCCTCATTGTGTGTGTGTGTGTGTGCGTGTGCGTGTGCATCCAGGCCGTACCGTGGTTCTGTCCTCACCTGGTTCGACATCAGCTACTCTCTCAGAGGGAACGCACTATTGGACGAGGCTTCATATGTCATGGAGCATGGACCAATCAGCCAGAGGGCAGTCCAACCAATCAGAGGACAGGCCAGAGAGCCTGCACGACTGATTGAGAAGAGAAAGCGAGGACGCAAAGACAGGAAGAGAGAATGGGACGTTAGCAGAATGAGGGAAGAGGGCTATCTGATAAGGTCCTCTCTTGTCTTTGTTCAATGAAATGTTAGAGTATAGACTAGACTAGAGGGTATGCGGCTGTGCACGTGACATCATCATCGTACCCGGAAGTAATGCGGAACATTAATGTATTTCATATCATAATGTTTGTAACAATTTATAATCTGTACTTCAATAAAAACATATTTGACAAAAAAAAACATTGGCTTTGGCAAAAAAAATGAAAATAGCCTACTTTATTTTTAATATATTTTAATTTGCTGGTTAAAGTTACAGGAGTTTTTTTTTTACTCTATGGTGTGTGATATGAAATGTAAGCTTACCATAATCACAGAAACATTATCATGTCATATTCAAGGGCTTTTTTTTTACTTTTAGTCCGAGGCTACTGTCCAGCTGACCTTCGATCAAGTAAAGTAAATCAAGTAAAGGCAATTATATTGTGTTTCTGCATATTCTGAACAGTAATAATTAAACAAACATTGGTATTGGTATCGGCCAATCATTTCCATATCTGTGGATCCCTACAATACAGCTGTGCCAATAAAAATAAGTATAAATGTCATCAAATCACCAGTAAATAAATGTATGACTAAATATAGACTACAGAATATATGAATGGCTATACATTATGTACATGCAGACTATCAACAGTGAATATGAAAATATATACCGGTATGTACAGTACAGTGTCAACCAGCTTTCAACAGTGAGTATCTGTAACATACCTGTAGGGCGGCAGTGGCTCAGGCTTTTGGGAATCGAAAGGTTCCTGGTTCGATCCCCGGCACTCCTTGGGTTAGTGTTGTAGTGCCCTTGAGCAAGACACTTAACTCCTAATTGCTAACAGTGAGCAAGTTAGTGCCTTGCTCCTCATATTGCGTGAATGTGTGTAATGCACACTATAGTGTTTAGTAGGCCTATCCACATTCATACCATCTGGATCTGAACGTCATCTCTCTTCACACTTCCTGTCTCTCCAAATAATCTAACTTAGAATGTGTGTTTTTAATGGTATTTTATGGTTAGTTGGTGGTGTTTTTTAGTTTTTCATGTTCTACTTTAGTTAGAGGGACAAGCGAAGACTGTTCAGAGTGTGAAGTTTTAGTCATCACTACAACTTACAACTCACAACGATTTAGTGTGTGTTGAATATAACTTTATTAAACCACAAGGTGTGAGGTAGACTATGACCCCTGTAGAGAAACCCAAGCGTGATAAAAAGCAATAAAACTCGGTCTTTACGCTACAAAGGACAAGGTCCATACAATAATCAACGCAACAGATTTTAGTAGACAGTACCATGTGATGTTTGTCTAAATCCGCCCATACCTGACTCATGTGAGACAGACAGGAAACAAAGAGGTTAATCTTTTCTATACCTCACTTACCACACACACTGACACAAAGCAAGAGATTCACCTTCAGACCAAACACAAAACTTTCACCAAGGAAGGACAAACTGTCTTTGGAGCTACAGGAGGAATCCTCTGCTGCCGAATCTACAAGAACCAGGATTCAAAGTGAGCATCTCTCAAAATGGCTTCCCTGTTCTCGTTTTCAGAAGAGGAGTTTTCCTGTCCCGTGTGTTGCGACGTCTTCAAACAGCCTGTTGTCCTTACATGCAGCCACAGCTTCTGCAACGCCTGTCTGCAGGAATGGTGGAAAGAGAAGACAATAAAGGAATGTCCTGTTTGTAGGAAAGTATCATTAATGGAACCTTCCATAAACCTGGCTCTGAAGAACCTGTGTGAGACCTTCCTACAGGAGATAAGCCAGAGAGCTTTAGGAAGTGAGAGAGCTCCAAAAGGATCTGAGGATATTTGTGATCTGCACGCTGAGAAGCTCAAACTGTTCTGTGTGGAAGATCAACAGCCGGTCTGCGTTGTGTGCCGAGTTTCTAAAAATCACACCAACCACAGATTCAGACCCATCAATGAAGCTGCGCTGGACCACAAGGAGGACGTTCAGAAATCACTGAAGCTCTTAAGGGAGAAACTGGTGGTCTTCAATACAGTTAAAACAAACTGCGAACAAACAGGAGAACACATTAAGGTCCAGGCACAGCACACAGAGCAACAGATAAATACGCTGTTTAAGAAGATTCGTCACTTTCTTCAAGAGGAAGAGGAGACCAGGGTCAATGCACTGAGGAAGGAAGAGAAGCAGAAAAGTCAGATGATAAAGGATAAAATTGATCAACTGAACAAAGATATAGGAACCCTTTCACATACAATCAAAGCCTTAGATGAGGAGCTGAGAGCCGAACACATCTCATTCCTTTACAACTACAAGGCCACAGTGAAAAGAGTCCAACTCACTCCACAGGACTCAACGCTGGTCTCAGGAGCACTGATAGACGTGGCCAAACACCTGGGCAATCTGACCTTCGGCGTCTGGGAAAGAATGAAAGATATGGTCTCCTACACTCCTGTGATTCTAGACCCCAACACCACCCATCCGGTATACATCCTGTCTGACGATCTGGCCACTTTAAAACGTGGAGAGTCGAGACAGCAGCTTCCTGACAATCCAGAGAGATTTGACCACTACGGAAATGTCTTGGGTTCCGAGGGCTTCAACTCAGGGACTCACAGGTGGGACGTTGAGGTTGGAGACAACACAGAGTGGGAACTGGGGGTGTTGGCAGAGTCGTACCTGAGGAAGGGACATTCAGGCGGTCCATACTGGAGAATAGAGTTCTATGAAGGCGTATACTCAGCAGAATCTTTACTCGGACCAACCACCGATCTCTCTGTGAAGGATATGCCCCGGAGGATCAGAGTCGAGCTGGACTGGAGCAGAGGACAGCTGTCATTCTGTGATTCTGATACTGACACACACATACACACCTTCACACATACTTTCACTGACAAACTGTTTCCGTACATTCACACCGCTGATAATTCCCCACTGAAGATATTACCAGCGAAGGTCTCTGTAATGATGAATGATGAATTTGATTGAATGGTTGATAAGATTGATCGATTATTGCATGTTATTCTGTAGATTCCAGGACAGGCTTCCAACACGCCTCCTCAGGAGACTTTGCTCAGATCTGAATCAATTTGATTTGGCATTTAGGAACCCATTGTGACCACATACCCTATAATTTATGTAATTAGGCAGAAATGGGTTTATTTGAGATAACCAGGGTCATATCAAATGTTTGTGTATACATGCCACTGTTCTGTGCTCAATATGAAACTACGGTGTCAAATGAATGACATGAGAGGTAAACTGTGATACAAGAATTCATGCAAGGGGGGGGTTCCGGTGACGTCATGACCGAGGTAGACGTGTGAAAGACTAGCTCCGCTGAACCTATTTACAAAATAGCCTTAAAACTAATCAAAACCTAACAAATGAATACGAAAATATACTGAAATGGTCGTCAAAGAATGGTGAAAGGCAAGACTACGAAAAGTTCGGGCAAAGGAAACACAGAGGAGTCTGAATTAAGACCAAATACAAGGCAGCTGAAGCTAACGCAGCTAAAGCTAACCGGTGAATCATTGCAAGCCATGGCTGTTGGAGGGAACGTGGAGTCGGAGATGCTAACAGAGCTGCGGAAGCTCCGAGCTGAAAATAGTGACTTTTATAGGGACACAAAGACCTCATTGGGCAGACTGGAAGCATCCATGACTGAAATAAAACAACGGATGGACATGTTGGACCAGAGAGTCGCTACGGCAGAGCAAAGAGTAAGTGACGCAGAAGACAGGAGCATGCTACATGACAGAGCATTAGCTTACTTGCTAAAAAAGGAGTCCAGCCTAGCTGCTAAGTGTGACCAAATGGAAAATATGTCACGTCGAAACAACATCCGTGTGTATGGCATAAAAGAAAACGCAGAAAAGAATGATATGCCTGGCTTTATACAAAGATTCCTGTGTGAAAATTTGCAATTAGAAGAAGAACTGTCCGTAAGGGTGGTGAGAGTGCACAGAGCCACAGTGCCCAAACCGAAGGAGCCGACAGCAACACCGAGATCCATAATCATTCGCTTCCTTGACTATGGGGTAAAACAGACAGTCTTGGCGCAAGCGTGGTCACAGGGAAACATCCAGTATGAGGGAAGGAGAGTGGCATTTGACCACGACTATTCACAGAATCTACAAAGAAAGAGAAAGGCAGTGTGGGAAGTGATTAAAAAGCTGAAAGATAAGAAAATCAAAGCCCGCACCATCTACCCGGCCCAAATAAAGATCTTCTTGGACACCGGGGAGAAGGTCTTCCCATCTTTACTGGATGCTAGAGAGACACTGAAGCAGTTTGAAATCATCGTGGATGCAGAGGAACAAGACATGTTCGACAGGGAGCTGGCGCAGGACGGGTGGAAGACACAAGGAGGGAAAAGAAGGAGCCGTCAACTGAACCTGGAGGACATCAGAGCCATAAAAAAATGCAGTCCATTGAATCCCGATGACAACAGACTCACCATTCAAGATGACGACCAAGAAGAATAGCAACGGACATTAAAGTATCCCAGCCAAGGACGTCTAGGACAGAGAGGTATCCAGATATTCTGAATCACATCTATGAACGTCCTGGAGGTCAGTATCATCTGAAGGGATGTTGCGACGAATTGAAACATTTGTTAGTATAATAAGAATTTAAGGTAAAAAAAGAAAACTAAGGCAATGGTTATTATTTGAATATAGGGGAATGCTTTGGGAGAGGGTGGGAATGTGGGAGGGGGGGGACAGATAAAATGTGTAAAAATGAAGGTCAGTCCACAAGGATTTGTTAAGTTGTTTTTTTTTGTTTTTTTTTTGACTGATGTGGAGTTTGTGAATAATATATGAAGGGGGCGGCAGGCTAAATACAGAGGTATCATTTTGGTTTGGTTATTAATGACAATTATGCAAATATATGTTGGGTAACAAGTGTATTTTGGGGACAGCGAGACATGGGAATATCCTCGATATGGTTTTATTTCAGTATCATCAAGGGGGGTGCTTGCCGAGGGGAGGGGGGGGGGGGGGGCTAAGTATCCCTAGTATTCCTCTTTTCTTAATTTCAGATAGGTTTTAGTGGGGGTAGAGGTGGGGGACCAATGCATGCTCTAAGAGATATGCGAATCGAGCAATGGGACGAGGGCGACATCAGGAGGTGGCCCGTTGCAGCTGCACTCTGTGCAAAACAAGAGTGTTTTTCTCTACCCAGGGTGTTCCAAGGGGTGTTGTGTGTTTTGGTTTTTGGGTTGGAGCATTCTACGGGGAATTTTGATTGTTGTTTTTATTTTTCAGTGTTTATACAGCTTGAATTCATTGTGTGTGTTTATGGTGCAGAGTTGGGCTTGTGTGGTGAGGAGGGGAGGCATGTAAAAATGAAAAGCAAAGAATATGGCAGGTTTAAATTTTATTAGCTATAATATAAAGGGTCTCAACAACCCTATAAAAAGGAAAAAGATACTTAGTCAATTGAAGAAAATGCAGTGCTCAGTGGCTTTGATACAGGAAACTCATTTGTCTGAGATTGAACACTCAAAACTTAAAAGAGAGTGGGTAGATCAAGTGTACGGAGCGTCGTATGCGGGTGGTAAGAAGAGAGGGGTGGCTATTTTATTCAGTAAATCGGTATATTATAGCAATGAGCAAACCTTCCAGGATAAAGAGGGCAGGTATATAATGGTGGTTGGGACACTAGGAGGCATAAAGGTCACCATTTTGAATGTGTATGCCCCGAACGAAGATTGCCCTCTGTTTAGTAAAAAGATTGCTGCATTAATTGCAGATAAAGGAGAGGGGTTTATAATCATGGGAGGAGATCAGAATTGTACTTTGAGTAATAAGTGGGATAAACTACCGTCATCAACAAAAACTCTATCCAAAAAGGCCATGGGTTTAACAAACGTGATGAGGGAGTTAGGCTTGGTAGATGCATGGAGACATCTCCACCCAAATGAAAGGGATTTTTCATTTATGTCCCAAGTATATGGCAGTTATTCTAGGTTGGATTACTTTTGTGTGTCAAAGAAGGATCTTTTTCGTATCAGAGAATGCACTATTGGACAGATCACTATTTCAGACCATGCCCCAGTTTCTATGAAAGTTAGCTTTGAGTCAGTTAACCACTTAAAGTACTGGCGGCTTAATACCTCATTATTATCAGATGCTAGTATTAAGGAGGAAATAACGGGTGCCATTCTGGAGTACTTTGCTATAAATGATGATGGGATTGTTTCACCCTCAGTAGTCTGGGATGCAGGTAAAGCCACAATCAGAGGGAAGATTATTTCTATAGGAGCGAGAATAAAAAAGCAAAGGCTTGCAAAACAACAAGAATTGGAAAACAAAATAAAAGGACTAGAAAAAGAACACAAACAGTTTGGGAATGGGAAAACACTGGAAGAATTAAAAGAAACCAGAGAACAATTAGATGAGCTATTAACACACAAGGCCGAGGGGGCACTTAGGTATACTAATAGAAAATATTATGAGATGGGGAATAGGGCGAGCAGGTTGTTGGCCTTTCAACTCCGGAAGGCCCAATCTGGTCGCGCTGTGGCTAAGATCAGACACCCCGAAACCAACCTGGTTGAAACGCAGCCTAAGCAGATCTCGGATGCCTTTGCAAAATTTTACGAACAATTATACAAGGGGCAAGAACAAGAATTTAAAAGAGAAAAGATCATTGAATTCTTGAGACCCCTTGAATTAAATAAATTGGCAGAGGGGGAAGCATCCAAACTAATAAAACGCATCACTGAGGAGGAAATAAGGGAAACAATTTCCAACTTAAAAAATAATAAATCTCCAGGAGCAGACGGTTTTTCAGGGGAATACTACAAGGTTTTTGCAAACGAACTTTCTCCCAGGCTATGCAAATTATATAATTCTGTATTATCAACAGGGGATCCCCCAAAATCATGGTCAGAGGCCATCATAACGGTATTACATAAGGAAGGAAAAGACCCCATACAGTGTTCTAGTTATCGCCCAATCAGTCTTCTGTGCGTGGACTACAAGATACTAACCTCTATATTAGCAAATAGAATTCAAAAGTACATTAAACGATTAATATCCCCCCAGCAAACGGGCTTCATATGGAAAAGACAGGGGACAAATAATATCAGGAGAGCATTAAACATACAGTCACTAGCTGCAAGGGATAAAGACCCATCGATGCTTCTTAGCCTTGACGGTGTCAAAGCATTCGATAGATTAGATTGGCTCTTCTTAGAAGAGACTTTAAAGGAAATGGGTTTCAGAGAAGAATTTGTTTCTTGGATTAATTTGCTATATAATAATTCCAAATCAAGAATCAGAGTTAATGGTCACTGTTCAGATTTTTTCAGGGTTGAGAGGGGCGTAAAACAGGGGGACTCATTATCCCCGATTCTCTACGCAATCAGCATAGAATGTTTAGCTGAAGCTATACGCCGAAATACTCAGATCCAAGGCATTCCAGATGATGGAGGGTTTGTCCACAAGGTGGCGCTATTCGCCGATGATGTTTTGCTCTTTATAAAAAATCCAATTCTCTCTATTCCCCCACTCATGAAATGCCTGCAAAGTTATGGTTCCGTCTCAGGTTATAAAATTAACGAAAGCAAATCAGAGGCAATGATGATTTCTGGGTCCTGGCCTACACAACTAAACAATGATGTAACATTTCGTTGGTCTAAACAAGGGTTTAGATACTTGGGAATTGTAATTACACCAAATCCTACACAATTATTTGAGGCAAACTATACAAAATTAATTAGAGCCATTAAAAATGACCTGGGGAGATGGGATGTTCTTCCTCTCTCCTTATTGGGTAGAGTTGAAACGGTAAAAATGAACGTATTGCCTAGACTTCTGTTCTTGTTTCAGTCCTTGCCTGTCAGAGTTCCCATCTCCACCTTCAAGGCGCTGGACCGAATGATTTCTAAATTTATTTGGCAAAATAAAAAGCCCAGAATAAGGCTCAAAACACTTCTTTTGCCAAAAAATAGGGGAGGCCTAGGCCTTCCCAATCTAAAGCACTACTATTGGGCGGCTCAGTTGACTGCAATTGTAGCATGGATAAGTAATGATGAAGAGACAGTTTGGAACCAAATAGAACAGAGCACAATTAAAGGGGTGTCTCTGTCAACATTACCCTTCCTTGATAAAAAAACAATGGATAAAAACAAAATTAAAATAGGAAATGAATGGATAAAGCATACGTTAAAGGTGTGGGAAGCAGTTAAGAAAACACTGTGGGGACCAGGGTCAGTTTCAAGGGCTATGCCAATAGTGGGTAATATTGATTTCCTGCCATCCATAAGCGATACTGGATTCAGTCGCTGGGCTGATAAGGGGCTTAAAACCATAAACCAGTTATTTGACGGAACGATCTTTAAATCTTTTGCTCAACTCCAGACGCAATTTAAACTCCCTTCAAGTGATTTGTTCAGGTACTTCCAGATAAGACATTATATCACAGACCATAGAGAGAGAGAGCTGGTTAGTAAGACTCCAAATGATATTGAGATGTACTTCATTGGTATTGCAGAAAAAAAATTCCCGACTAAAAAACATGTTTCCAATTTATATAAAGCACTGGATGACGTTTCTCAAAACACATGGTATATTAAGGATAAATGGGAATTGGAACTAAATATAATTATTGAAGACAAAACCTGGGAGGATATGTGTGAAGGCTGCCACAAGGGAATAAATAGCCAGATGTGGAAGGAATTCGATTGGAAACTCATAACTAGGTTTTTCAATACTCCTCTGGTCATCTCCTCATATGTGAAAACACCATCCATAGAATTGTGTTGGAGAAATTGTGGGGAAATCGGGGACCATACACACATTTTTTGGGACTGTCCAATAATATCAGGGTTTTGGAAAAAGGTTAATAAGGAAATCGAAAAATGTTTAGGGTTGAATATTCCTTTTGGTCCTGAGTTATGTTTGCTTGGTATTATACCAGAGGAGGCGCGTGCATGGAGTTACATATTAAGGATACTTTTACTGATTGCTAAGAAGATGATAACAGTAAATTGGAAGGAAATAAAGCCACCTACAATAACCCAATGGAAGCAGAGACTGAAGCAGGTTTATATAATGGAAGAAATGACCGCAAGGTTACAATTAAAAATGGACAGTTTCATACTTAAATGGACTTCTGTGATATTGTATTTGGGTGTTTCAATATATGTGTAGAGGTTGTTGGATCTGTAAAAATGTCATGAAGTGGTTGTGTCAAAAAACAAAAATGCATTTTTACAATTGATTCTGAAGTGTACTGTGAGCCATGTCCCCAGTTCCTCTCCTGCCTAACTCAACTTGGAAATGCTGTACTATAGTAGTTATGTCAAGCTGTTTTTCTTTTCTGTTTTTTTTTATGTATGTTTTTTGTTTCTTTCTTCAGTTTTTTGTTTTCATTGATTCGTATGTTTTAATCGTGTTTGATCATTCTTATTATTTGGTGTAAAAAAAAAAAAAGAAGAAAACTTTTGAATAAAAACAAAGTTCAAAAAAAAAAAAAGAATTCATGCAAGGATGTTGTCATTTTAGTGGATTGTTTGTCCTGTTTGTCTTCATTAATCCTGGAATCCCTATCTTGGGAAAGATTTTCAAAAACGTTCCACTTTTTTAACCAGCCTAGACAAATATCACCTCTCCAAATCAGCTTGTAGTATAGCAGTAGTAACAATAGTAGCTGTAATAATATAGGTATCAAAGTTATTGCGACCATAGGTCGCAGATTACTATGAAAACCTGCAAAACCTGCCTCGTGACACGCTCCATGATGAGTCACTGTTGACTCTGTATGGTTTAAAGAATAGAAGTAAAATCAAGACATCATTTCCACATATCTTGTCTTTAATTCGACACCCATTGACATAGTAAAATAATTATAGTACATCATTATATCTGGGCCACAATTTCATTTCACAATATTATGTACAAAATCATTATTAGTATTAGTAGAGTGGAATATGAGAATAGTCCTCCATATAAAATTCAAACCTGTTACAATAAGGAGGATTTTTTACAAATATAAAACTTAAGATGGTTGCTCAACAACCAGAAAATGTAACAGGTTTTACAACTGGTAGAATTTACCCCAAAATGTTTTCAAATTAATGAGACAGATCAGTACAAACTGAAATGTGATGGTTTCAACCATGAAATGATCAGAAAATGTAAATTAAACAAATGGTGAAAACACCAGAAACCTTTGCTATAAACGTTTCATTTAATTTACATGTAATTGTCACTTGTACTTTTTTGTATTTTAACTATTAACTTATTGCTCTCAGTACTTAGTAATATAAGAGTCCAAAACTAGTTTTGAGAAGCAGTATCTTCAACATAAAGTACACGTGATGTATAAATTCACATGTCTGTCTGTCTGTCTGTCTGTCTGTCTGTCTGTCTGTCTGGACCAACCACTGGATGGTCACAGTGGCATATACAGGCGTCCTGTGCTGTAAGTTCGACAGGTTTGATCGAGGGGATGGACTGGCTATCCAATCAAGTTTCACAGCATCAGTGATATGCTGCTGATATCATGTCTCACATGGCACATCAACATCAACTACTCAAATTTTAAGATTTAATGAACCCCCATTCTACAAGCTTACGTTTTCCTGCTAATGAGTACAGAACATCTGATAAAATAAAATGTGAGTCATACATTTTATTAGGGCTCCACCATTATGTGTTTTGTCACAGAGACCAGAACTCCTGTTTGTGAACATAAAGTTCAGAATTCACAATGGTCTATCAGTCCACAACTATTATTTGATTTAGATCAGTAGTTACCAACTATTTCTGGATCACAACCCACTTGAAAATCACGAAAGCATTTTTTGCAGCCCAGCCATGACTATGTAGTCAGATGGGTGGGCCGCATGCATTGTTCAAGATCCTCCTCCACACATTCAAGGCCATCCATAACCTCGCCCCCCCCCCCCCATTCCTGTCTGACCTTGTCCACGTCAATATCCCCACCCGGTCTCTCAGGTCTGCCTCCTCCCTCACCCTGAAAGTCCTCCCAGCCCGTCTCTCCACCATGGGGTCAAGAGCTTTCAGCCGCTCTGCCGAACTCCCTCCCCCCTGACATCAGATGGACTCTATCACCACCATATTTCAAACTCACCTCAAAACCCACCTGTTTAGGCCTATGACTCTGTGTGACTTTCTGCTGCAAGCTGTGCCCTAGTTTAATTATTATTATTTTTCTGCTTTTAACTGTGTTCTCGTACTGCTTTTAATCTGTACGGCGACCTTGAGTGCCCTGAAAGGCGCCTCATAAAATAAATGTATTATTATTATTATTATTATTAGAGCATGTTTATTTAAAATTTCTTTAGATTGTGTTCCGGCTTGGATCTAACGTTGCATACTTTTCGTTCCTATTTATGTTTTTTATTTATGTTGTTTTGTAATTTTAGGGTTTTAAATAAAGTTATATTATTATAAAACTCTTAGTGTTTTGCCAATTATTTGGGGACCCACTTTATCCTCATGGCCCACTGGGGAATCGCTGATTTAGATAATACTTTTGGAAAGAACACTATATAGATCGGGGGGAGGGGTGGAGTGTTAACAGGAAGTGATCATACCACTGCTGTGAACAGAAACGAAACCTACTGTATAGTTTCCCGCTGTCAGTGCCTGTGATATCTGGTGCAGCTTGTTTTGAAAGACGACAGACAAGGAGCAGCCTGCACACAGACGGACCCACTGTCAGTGCCTGTGATATCTGGTGCAGCTTGTTTTGAAAGACGACAGACAAGGAGCAGCCTGCACACAGACGGACAGAGAAGTAGGCAGATAAAAACATAATATAGATAGATAGCGTTTCCTGGACAGCACTAATGACCATGAGGCCGAACAGACCAGCTGTCCTCTACATTCTCAATATGATACTGATGGTGGAGTCTATGACTACATCTGGTAAGTATAGACAGCTCTGCGCACGCGCACACACACACAGACACACACACACACACACACACACACACACTCAGTACACGACACAACTATATTCAATCCTTTTCTTCAATCTATTTCTGTCCAGTCTATCCAGGTAGTGGTACAGACTTGCGAGGCCGGATGTTTACTCTGTCACGGGGAGGAGGAGGAGTCTCCCTCTACCCTCCCTCATTCAATCCATCATCCCCCTCTCCCTCACGGAGAGGGGGAACACTCCCAGCCACAACGCTCCCACCCTCAAAACCCCTAACCACAACACTCCCACCCTCAAAACCCCTAACCACAACACTCCTACCCTCAACACCCTCAACCACAGCGTCTCCTAGAGGAGGTGAGTTTGGTCAGATGTGTTCTGTTCTTGTGAATTAGAACAGCCTGTTTAATCTCCTGCTATTTCAGCTTCAGTCATTTAGCGGAAGCTAAACACATTAAAAGTAATCTAATGGACCAGTAGAGATAACACTAACTAATGTAATCTAATGGACCAGTAGATCACACTAATGTAAACTAATGGACCAGTAGATCACACTAATGTAAACGAATGGACCAATAGATCACGCCAGAGCCAATGAGGGGTCAGAAGCAGCGTGGTCACGTGGTCCATGTAGATTGAAATAGTGACAAACGCTCATAGACTCCAGTGCATTCTGTAAACTTCCCTTTTCAGGGCTTTGTCACTATTCACCAATAGAAGGTGCTGTAGAAAACTGTCCCGATGAAGTGAACGCAACTCTCCTTATATGGCTCTGGATCACACCGATGCATACTGTACATGTGTTTGTACTGGTACTGTATACCCATGGATGTGACTGTATAGGGATTATTTCTGACAGGTGCCAGGGAACCAGTGGTGGCTCCAAGTCACTCTGCTAGTTGTTCATATAATGCCACATTAAACACAGAATACAATTGAATATATTAGGCTGCATTGTAGAACACTGCTTTCATCACTCTGGAAGAACATTAATGTTAACTAAACTGGACTAAGCTAGAGCTCCTACTGACTCTGTGATTCTTCTGATGTGTGTAGGTGTGTCTGTGTGCGTGCGTTACATGGTTGAAGTCAACAATGGTGGCCCTGGGTACGCGGATCCCATCTTCACCCTCAGTATGAACTCTAGTATGAAACTGTCAACCAACGCTTATCAGCACCTGCTGACTCTCACAACTTTAGAACCTTATTCTCAAGTTGAACTGAGCTTCAAAGCTAATAGGCAGCTCTTGCCCATCTATGGTGGCCTCTGGACCAGCGTGTGTGTCGCTGTGGATGGCAGAAAGGGCGTGGCCCAGGTGTTTAGAGGAGGGGCTATGAGCATCAGGAAGATACTGCCAACGCAGGTGAGGAGAGGACAAGAGAAGGAGAGACAGAATTACTCTTATACAATATTCAAACAAGCCTTTCTCTCTGATCTGACTGCCAGGTGGATGAGTGGTATATCACTCACTATCACATGTACAGAGTTTGAATATTGTGTGTGTGTGTGTGTGTGTGTGTGTGTGTGTGTGTGTGTGTGTGTGTGTGTGTGTGTGTGTGTGTGTGTGTGTGTGTGTGTGTGTGTGTGTGTGTGTGTGTGTGTGTGTGTGTGTGTGTGTGTGTGTGTGTGTGTGTGTGTGTGTGTGTGCGCGCGCGCGTGTGTTTAGTATGAGTGGACAGGTGCTCCTGTAATTGATCTCAGTAACATTGAGGGTCAGCTGACTGATGTCCAGGTGTGGAGTTCCTGTCTGACCACCGATGATGTCTACTCATACATGACCTATGCTTCTAGAGGGTATGTGCCTGTGTGTGTGTGTGTGTGTGTGTGTATTCAGTACATACAACACCTTAAAGCTCTAGTCAAATGCCTCATTGTGTGTGTGTGCGTGTGCGTGTGTGCGTGCATCCAGGCCGTACCGTGGTTCTGTCCTCACCTGGTTCGACATCAGCTACTCTCTCAGAGGGAACGCACTATTGGACGAGGCTTCATATGTCATGGAGCATGGACCAATCAGCCAGAGGGCAGTCCAACCAATCAAAGGACAGGCCAGAGAGCCTGCACGACTGATTGAGAAGAGAAAGCGAGGACGCAAAGACAGGAAGAGAGAATGGGACGTTAGCAGAATGAGGGAAGAGGGCTATCTGATAAGGTCCTCTCTTGTCTTGGTTCAATGAAATGTTACTATAGAGTATAGACTAGAGGGTATGCGGCTGTACACGTGACATCATCATCGTACCCGGAAGTAATGCGGAACGTTAATGTATTTCATATCATAATGTTTGTAACAATTTATAATCTGTACTTCAATAAAAACATATTTGACAAAAAAAAACATTGGCTTTGGCAAAAAAAGGAAAATAGCCTACTTTATTTTTAATATATTTTAATTTGCTGGTTAAAGTTACAGGAGTTTTTTTTTTTACTCTATGGTGTGTGATATTAAATGTAAGCTTACCATAATCACAGAAACATTATCATGTCATATAATAATCTAAGCGGTGGATATTGCTCATGTCTTTATGTATGTAAATTGTCCTGTTTGTGTTTTGTTATGTGTTTCTGCATACTTGGCTGCTGTGTCGCAAGACAAATTTCAGTGTGAACTGACAATAAAGTACTATATCATATCTACTGTCCAGCTGACCTTCGATCAAGTAAAGTAAATCAAGTAAAGGCAATTATATTGTGTTTCTGCATATTCTGAACAGTAATAATTAAACAAACATTGGTATTGGTATCGGCCAATAATTTCCATATCTGTGGATCCCTACAATACAGCTGTGCCAATAAAAATAAGTATAAATGTCATCAAATCACCAGTAAATAAATGTATGACTAAATATAGACTACAGAATATATGAATGGCTATACATTATGTACATGCAGACTATCAACAGTGAATATGAAAATATATACCGGTATGTACAGTACAGTGTCAACCAGCTTTCAACAGTGAGTATCTGTAACGTACCTGTAGGGCGGCAGTGGCTCAGGCTTTTGGGAATCGAAAGGTTCCTGGTTCGATCCCCGGCACACCTTGGGTTAGTGTTGTAGTGCCCTTGAGCAAGACACTTAACTCCTAATTGCTAACAGTGAGCAAGTTAGTGCCTTGCTCCTCATATTGTGTGAATGTGTGTAATGCACACTATAGTGTTTAGTAGGCCTATCCACATTCATACCATCTGGATCTGAACGTCATCTCTCTTCACACTTCCTGTCTCCCCAAATAATCTAACTTAGAATGTGTGTTTTTAATGGTATTTTATGGTTAGTTGGTGGTGTTTTTTTGTTTTTCATGTTCTACTTTAGTTAGAGGGACAAGCGAAGACTGTTCAGAGTGTGACGTTTTAGTCATCACTACAACTTACAACTCACAACGATTTAGTGTGTGTTGAATATAACTTTATTAAACCACAAGGTGTGAGGTAGACTATGACCCCTGTAGAGAAACCCAAGCGTGATAAAATGCAATAAAACTCGGTCTTTGCGCTACAAAGGACAAGGTCCATACAATAATCAACGCAACAGATTTTAGTAGACAGTACCATGTGATGTTTGTCTAAATCCGCCCATACCTGACTCATGTGAGACAGACAGGAAACAAAGAGGTTAATCTTTTCTATACCTCACTTACCACACACACTGACACAAAGCAAGAGATTCACCTTCAGACCAAACACAAAACTTTCACCAAGGAAGGACAAACTGTCTTTGGAGCTACAGGAGGAATCCTCTGCTGCCGAATCTACAAGAACCAGGATTCAAAGTGAGCATCTCTCAAAATGGCCTCCCTGTTCTCGTTTTCAGAAGAGGAGTTTTCCTGTCCTGTGTGTTGTGACGTCTTCAAACAGCCTGTTGTCCTTACATGCAGCCACAGCTTCTGCAACGCCTGTCTGCAGGAATGGTGGAAAGAGAAGACAATAAAGGAATGTCCTGTTTGTAGGAAAATATCATTAATGGAACCTTCCATAAACCTGGCTCTGAAGAACCTGTGTGAGACCTTCCTACAGGAGATAAGCCAGAGAGCTTTAGGAAGTGAGAGAGCTCCAAAAGGATCTGAGGATATTTGTGATCTGCACGCTGAGAAGCTCAAACTGTTCTGTGTGGAAGATCAACAGCCGGTCTGCGTTGTGTGTCAAGTTTCTAAAAATCACACCAACCACAGATTCAGACCCATCAATGAAGCTGCGCTGGACCACAAGGAGGACGTTCAGAAATCACTGAAGCTCTTAAGGGAGAAACTGGTGGTCTTCAATACAGTTAAAACAAACTGCGAACAAACAGGAGAACACATTAAGGTCCAGGCACAGCACACAGAGCAACAGATAAATACGCTGTTTAAGAAGATTCGTCACTTTCTTCAAGAGGAAGAGGAGACCAGGGTCAATGCACTGAGGAAGGAAGAGAAGCAGAAAAGTCAGATGATAAAGGATAAAATTGATCAACTGAACAAAGATATAGGAACCCTTTCACATACAATCAAAGCCTTAGATGAGGAGCTGAGAGCCGAACACATCTCATTCCTTTACAACTACAAGGCCACAGTGAAAAGAGTCCAACTCACTCCACAGGACACAACGCTGGTCTCAGGAGCACTGATAGACGTGGCCAAACACCTGGGCAATCTGACCTTCGGCGTCTGGGAAAGAATGAAAGATATGGTCTCCTACACTCCTGTGATTCTAGACCCCAACACCACCCATCCGGTATACATCCTGTCTGACGATCTGACCACTTTAAAACGTGGAGAGTCGAGACAGCAGCTTCCTGACAATCCAGAGAGATTTGACCACTACGGAAATGTCTTGGGTTCCGAGGGCTTCAACTCAGGGACTCACTGGTGGGACGTTGAGGTTGGAGACAACACAGAGTGGGAACTGGGGGTGTTGGCAGAGTCGTACCTGAGGAAGGGACATGCAGGCGGTCCATACTGGAGAATAGAGTTCTATGAAGGCGTATACTCAGCAGAATCTTTACTCGGACCAACCACCGATCTCTCTGTGAAGGATATGCCCCGGAGGATCAGAGTCGAGCTGGACTGGAGCAGAGGACAGCTGTCATTCTGTGATTCTGATACTGACACACACATACACACCTTCACACATACTTTCACTGACAAACTGTTTCCGTACATTCACACCGCTGATAATTCCCCACTGAAGATATTACCAGCGAAGGTCTCTGTAATGATGAATGATGAAGATGATTGAATGGTTGATAAGATTGATCGATTATTGCATGTTATTCTGTAGATTCCAGGACAGGCTTCCAACATGCCTCCTCAGGAGACTTTGCTCAGATCTGAATCAATTTGATTTGGCATTTAGGAACCCATTGTAACAACATGCCCTATAATTTATGTAATTTGGCAGAAATGGGTTTATTTGGGATAACCAGTGTCATATCAAATGTTTGTGTATACATGCCACTGTTCTGTGCTCAATATGAAACGGTGTCAAATGAATGACATGAGAGGTAAACTGTGATACAAGAATTCATGCAAGGATGTTGTCATTTTAGTGGATTGTTTGTCCTGTTTGTCTTCATTAATCCTGGAATCCCTATCTTGGGAAAGATTTTCAAAAACGTTCCACTTTTTTAACCAGCCTAGACAAATATCACCTCTCCAAATCAGCTTGTAGTATAGCAGTAGTAACAATAGTAGCTGTAATAATATAGGTATCCAAGTTATTGCGACCATAGGTCGCAGATTACTATGAAAACCTGCAAAACCTGTCACGCCTCGTGACACGCTCCATGAGTCACTGTGGGTGTTGGTTGTATGGTTTAAAGAATAGAAGTAAAATCAAGACATCATTTCCACATATCTTGTCTTTAATTCGACACCCATTGACATAGTAAAATAATTATAGTACATCATTATATCTGGGCCACAATTTCATTTCACAATATTATGTACAAAATCATTATTAGTATTAGTAGAGTGGAATATGAGAATAGTCCTCCATATAAAATTCAAACCTGTTACAATAAGGAGGATTTTTTACAAATATAAAACTTAAGATGGTTGCTCAACAACCAGAAAATGTAACAGGTTTTACAACTGGTAGAATTTACCGCAAAATGTTTTCAAATTAATGAGACAGATCAGTACAATCTGAAATGTGATGGTTTCAACCATGAAATGATCAGAAAATGTTGTCTCTGAAGTAAATTAAACAAATGGTGAAAACACCAGAAACCTTTGCTATAAACGTTTCATTTAATTTACATGTAATTGTCACTTGTACTTTTTTGTATTTTAACTATTAACTTATTGCTCTCAGTACTTAGTAATATAAGAGTCCAAAACTAGTTTTGCTGAGTGGGTCTTTGTGAGGTAATGTTTGTTCACAATCTTCACATTTCTCTTTTTTTCACTCCAGCTGTGACTTTAAAAGTTCAATATTATTTTTGTCATTTGACATTAAACTGCTGTGCTTTCTTGTCTCAAGGCAAGTGTCATCACACAAAGGCGCACAAGGGTATGGTCATTGTTAAAGGTTCCATGAGGTTGACACATACCGCCCTTTAAGCTTGTGGTCCTCAATCCATATATTGACAAACATGCTTGCTCCACAGTCTATGCATGAAGAGGGAAAAGGCATTGCAGTCTTTGGTTGAGTTGCGATTTTTTTTTGTAGTGTTCTCTGTAATGCTTCATTTATACTCCATGTCACTCAGCAAAAATAGTACATCTACAATTTTCGGTATGTGACACCGCCGGACTACAGAGTATAAATCAGGCTTAAGGCACCGCCATCTTACTGTATGAAGCCAGCCCATCATAATATAATAATGCATTGCTTTCTGTACAGGATCAACCAACACTGTGCTACCTGCAGCAGTGGTCACCAGATGTGTGACATGGATGACCAAGGATATGCAGCTATTTATTCTAAGCAAAACCACACTTGACCACTATTCAAAATCTATTTAAAAAAAATGTTCAAATTGTAAAAAGCAAAACATCTAATAAAACAATGTTTTTAAAGTGACATTCCCAAAATTAGGTGGACCAGCAGCGGTCATCAGCCATCATCAACACCATTCAATGCAGCCAGTATGGACATTTCCGCATTTCCCAGTGGCGTACTCGTGGTAGGCAGTATGTGGGAATGTCCATACTGGCGGAATGGAATGGTCTTGATAAGAACATACTGGTGATTATAGGTTAACATTGGAAGCAGGTGGGTGGACAGGGTTAAAGTGGTGCTTTACACAGTTTGATTCTAAACATCTAACTAGCTGTAAGTTAGTCTACCTTGAAGGCAAAAACGTTAGCATCTTTTTAATGGGAGGGCACTGCTCATTTGAATCAAATTCTGTATAATCAAGCAGTCACTCTCCCTCCCCTCCTCCCCATTATGTTCCATTTTACTCTAAGAATTCTGTTCGTAGAACCAGTGTCATTATAATATGCCTTACATTATGGGAACTTTTTTTACCAGTCCATATATCGGAAAAGCCAAATAAAAATAAAATACAATGCTCACAACGCCCAATACCATTAACTCCGGGTAGGCCAGTGTTTATAGACTGCAGTAAAACAAATGATCAAATAAATGATCAAGATTTAGATTTTGAAGGATTTTTTCAGTGGTCAAATACATTCATCCCTTTAGGATGGATGAAAACAACAGTGGAAGTCTAGATTAGCTATCAATATTGTTAATAAAAGATTCTATATAAGAATCCTAACATTTTGTATGTTAGCTCATTATTTTCTTTCTTAATAGTACCAGTGATCTTGTGTAAGTGGAGTTATATAGAAAACAGTACAGACAGCATATCATTTGGTTAAATCTGTACTCTCCGAGTTACTAAAGGATACATTTACTGTGCACTGTGTACAGTGGTGACCATGTTAACATGGTAGAGGTCCCTCATCATTCACTGATCCTACATTAGTACACTATATCGCCACTGCAGTCAATTCATAGTTGAACACTAATCAGAGTAGATCAGTCAGTCAGTCTTGGGACAATAAAATAAGACAAGTTATAGGAAATCACAAGTTAACTGAACATTTCCAAGACATTATTTCCAACATTTTCCGTATCCGTTCCGTTATTGCCAGTTGAGATGGGATACAGTAAGTAATCACCTGACCTACATGCCAGGATCTGTTTGGCTCCTGAGAACAGCTGCAGGATATCAGCCAATAGAATAGCTACAAACTTCTCACAGAGTAAAATACATGAACGTTAACTGAAAAGGTGATATTGCCAGGTTACTAGGTAAGAGCTGGTGATTAAGCACCTCTTGGTCCAGACTTTAAACAAAAGGTTTGAGTTGCATGTGTGAGTTAGCTGAAATAATGTTGTCGGCGTAGTGCGCAGGTGTGGTAAAGTGCACTTCTTATTAAAGAAAACCAAACTTGATCATTTAAACCAGGTCCACTGAGTTGAGTTGAGCTGGACTGGAGCTGCCCTCTTCTTGTCAATTTCAACGTAAAAAAATAAATAATAATTGAAAAAAAAAAAAAAAAAACGTAAGAAGTGTCAGCACCAAGGGGTCTACTTGGGTGGCTAACAACTAAAATATGGAACATAAATGTGGTAGTCCATGGCGACACATGGACCTCTGCTGGTCTAGGGTAAGATACCAGTCTTATCTCCTACACCTTCTCTCTCTCTCTCTCTCTCTCTCTCACACACACACAGCTTTATTACTGTATCTCACTTACCGTTTCCCTCTCAGCTCTCGTTCAGTCTGTCTCAGTAAAGACAAAATACAAAAGGTGATTAAACAGTCCATTTTCCTTTGAAACCTTGGTTTGAACCTTGATTAAAATGCCATGGTATATCTGTGTCAACAGATCTGTCACCTGATTATTATTGACAAATACAGATGTCCCACTGTCAGTAGCCCTGGTGTAAAGTTATTAATGTTAAGCTGACGATAGGCTCCATCCACATGACAACAACCACCAACAGTGCATTCTGCGTCTGAGTCTACATCACACTGGAGAAGAGAGCCTGACCGTGACGCTGGGTTATCCCGGGATCCAGTTTGGAGACGACGCATCACCAAACGTGGAGCCAAATTGAGCCGCCAAAGAACAAGGCCTGTTGAGATACATTTCATCTCACGATGTGTGGACTGGACACACAGTAAATTCAGACCCATGAACCATCAAAGGGAATGCTGGTCTACATTAAGGGGTCTGGGTTTCAGGGGTCAGGGTGTCGGCGGTTTGTGCAGAATGCCCTGCAGGTCCTCAGGTAAAGCCTGGATGACAGCCTGGATGTGAGCCTGCAGCTTCACTAGTGTCCCTGGTTGCACCGGGAGGTGTTCCCTCTCTGCCTGGCTCTGGAGACACAACACAGTAACACTCATATTAACATACTGTCTTTCTCCATTTGATTCCATTAGGTTCCCGGTCTGTTTATACTGTTGATTATATTCTGTTGTGTCTCCATTGGGTTTCTGACAGTGTTTTACTGGTGTTTCTGTTGCGTATAATGCAGACACACATACTGACCAGTTTGTCTTTGAGTTTCAGCACCAGGTCCACAGTCTCTACTTCTGTATGTATCTGTACCCTCTGCTGTAAGTCCTGCACAACACACACACCACACACACTATTCAAACTCTGTACATGAATCTGGCTGTCTTCTTAGGATTAGGGTTTACTGAAGTGCACACAGATCTGGTCTGTGTCACACTTGAAATAATCTCCGTCTGGTGGACGTTTTATTTTCTAGCCAAAATGTGTCTTTTATATAAAGGGTGGGGTTCTGAGAGGTTTCCCATTGCTGAGAACAGGATTGCATCATAAAACTGTCTTCCTTTCAGTGAGTAGAGAAATTATATTCTTAATTTTTACACAGTTTGAGACTTCACACTTACCGTAACAGTATATGGCAAATACACAGTTCCTGGTTAGAGCATTAGAAAGAACTTGCCGATTGCTCTGGACCAGAGCCATCTTCTTCTCATCCCTCTCTTCCCCTCCATTCCTCCTGCAACCCTCTATCTTCTCCATCATTCCTCTTTCTTCCTCTATCCCTCCCTCACCAGCCATCTTCTCCCACTCACTCTTCCTCCCTCCCTCTTCCTCTCCATCAGATTATCTCTTTACTCCCCTTTTCTCATTTCTCCTTCACCCCTCTCTCTTCCCATCATCTATGTCACTTGTCTTGTCTCTTCCTCATCTGTCCATCTAACACTCATCCCTTCCCCATCGTCTCATTCATCTCTCCTCACCTCTTCACAGAGGGCCTCCAGATGTAAAGCCTCTAATTTTTGAGTCATTTCTCTCCGTCTGTTTCTGAACCAGCCATCAAAGTTAGGAGACTTCAGGAACTGCCTGCGCACACACACACAGGTACAGGCGCACACACACACACACACACACACAGGTACACGCGCACACACACACACACAAAACATAAGATCACAATACTTTTGTTCTTCAAAAATAGCACTGTTTATCTTTTTACTTAGTATGATGTGCACAAACATATGTAGTGTGTGTGTGTGTGTACCTGTACAGTCCTATCCAGTCTCCCTTCAGTCTAGATGTGAGTTGCGGTCCAGCTTTCTCCAGAGACTTTATGAAGTCTTCCTGTCTGAAGGATCTGATTTGAGGAGGACTCTTCCATGGACAGATACTCTTTTGGAGGGGCATCAGACTGGCTACATACCTCTCCTAAACACACACACACACACACACACACACACACACACACACACACACACACACACACACACACACACACACACACACACACACACACACACACACACACACACACACACACACACAGGAAGTCAGTGGAAAATCCAAGCCTCATCCTGGTTAACATAGTGAGCCAACACTGCCTGGTAAGGTAGATAATATATCTATGTAGTAGTGCTTATTTGTTACGAACGTGGTAGCCCCAATTGCGCAATTATTCATATTTTTTTAATCTTTATGGTCCTAAAGGTTTGACTCATACAACTCTGGGCCATTCAGTCCAACCGCTCTCTGTAGCTCATTTGGCCGAGGGTGAACGGTCAGTGTTTTGTCTGTAGCTCATTTGGCTGAGGGTGAACGGTCAGTGTTTTGTCTGTAGCTCATTTGGCTGAGGGTGAACGGTCAGTGTTTTCTCTGTAGCTCATTTGGCTGAGGGTGAACGGGCAGTGTTTTGTTCTACCGCCACAAGATGGCATCATGGCACGATGACGCTGTCTAATCTTAGGCGGGATGTTAACCCATTCTGACCTGAGATCAGATTCATACGAGGTTTCCGCCGGACACACACTGGTCTGATGAACCCATTCTGACCTGAGATCAGATTCTATAAACGTCTTCTACATCCTGACAGTTTTCTGATAAAGCTATGTTTCTGTCAGTCGTTCTTCGATTTTTCAAAAATAGCAGACCAACAAGCTCGTATCGCGCCACTCGGTGGCGCGATACGAGCTTGTAGGTCTGCTATTTTTCAATAGCTAAAGCATAACATGATGCCAACACCAAAATGGGTGCCCGGTCAGAATGGGTTAAATGTTTTTTGGTGAGATATTTGCAAAGTAAATTTACATATGCCTGGAATGTGTTATCTGCATTTACCCATCCAACTATTAGGAGTATTGGGAGATGGAGAACGTCCTGTAACCTACTTGTTTGAGAAAGGTATTTTTAATAGTCCATATTTTATTATGAACAATTTAGCTTTTTCTTTATTGTATACAAAAGGAATGTAAAAAAAATTATATTCTTTTTGAAATATTGCAATCAGTGCTTCTTGACAGAACCCTAAAAATGTTATCGTAAAATGATCCCATTCGATCATTACTGATGAATGAATCTGTTCAAAATCAACATTTTGGACACAAAAGCTCATGATTACGAAAATAAAAAGTTGGTACATTTGTGTGAAAGGGGTATCAGTTTGTCTTCTGTATCGTTCACCAATGCCGAGTAGTATAGTATTATTTATTTATAGCATGGCATTTACCCAGGGGGGCAGTCAGACAGATATTTAACCAGGGGGGCAGTCAGACAGATATTTTGTGAAGCCTGAAACTCCTGAAAGTTCATATAATGGCCTGTTGTGGCGCTGTCACTGGACCCAGAAAAACCCATAGCCCCATAGAAGTCCATGTATTTGGGCCCAACTTCACCTAGACTGTATTACCTTAATAAACATGGTCATGAATACTTTCTGCTTCCAGTCACTAGTTTAAAGTCTCATTTCTAATGTCATAATATTCTTTTTGGAAAATTATGGTCCCATTTATAAAATAAATGACCATAAAATCGCATATGT
The DNA here is from genome assembly GCF_964188405.1 of Protomyctophum parallelum. Lineage (NCBI taxonomy): Eukaryota > Metazoa > Chordata > Actinopteri > Myctophiformes > Myctophidae > Protomyctophum > Protomyctophum parallelum. The sequence continues at coordinate 48,799,523 of NC_139703.1, read as the reverse complement.
TCTGAGGGGCGTGGCTACCATTACAGTCTATGATCGGGATCCCCCACCCACTCGAGTCAAAATAAAAACCAACGGAGAAGAAGGGGGGAAGTCCCGCCTCGTTGTCTGGGCCAGCCAATGGCCAGCTGGGCCCAAACGGAGCCAGCCAATGGCCAGCTGGGCCCAAACGGATCTAGAAAGATGGCGACTTACAGTGCAGGAATAACACTGGCGGCGGCGGTGGCTCAGGGGTAGAGTGCCTGGATGGTAACCGTAAGGTTGCCAGTTCGAACCCGGGCTCCCCCAGAGTTACTGTCGAAGTGTCCTTGAGCAAGACACTGAACCCCTAATTGCTCCCGATGTGCTAGTTGGTGCCTTGCATGGTTTCCGCTGCCATCGGTGTATGAATGGGTGAATGTAATGCACAATCTCTGTAAAGCGCCTTGGATAAAGGCGCTATATAAATGCACCATTTACCATTTAACAGGCTTCAGTTTACGTCCATGTTAGACCCGGGGAACGCTTTGTCCATATTTTTTACAGTCTATGCATTTACCCAATACCAGCTTCAGCACCAGTACACCCAGAATCTGAAGCCAGTTTATTGGTCAAGTCTGGGGAAGTGGGGTTGACCCATTCTGACCGGGCACCCATTTTGGTGTTGGCATCATGTCGTGCTTTAGCTATTGAAAAATAGCAGATCTACAAGCTCATAGCGCGCCACCGAGTGGCGCGCTATGAGCTTGTAGGTCTGCTATTTTTGAAAAATCAAAGAACGACTGACATTTTTAGAATCTGATCTCAGGTCAGAATGGGTTCATCAGACCAGTGTGTGTCCAGTGGAAACCTCGTATGAATCTGATCTCAGGTCAGAATGGGTTAAAATGTTGTGTGAGATTTTTCAATGGTTGTTACCAGTGGGATGATGAAGCTTTGAGTCAGTTCCAGGAAGTAACGTCTGAGAATTGCATTCTGGGCTGCTGAGGGCCTCTTCTGCTGCATACCCTAAGAAATAAAACATCTATACTTTATAAATACAGTAAAAATAAAACTATTAACTAACTACAATGATCAAATACAACCTCAACAGAGGTGATACAAAAGCATTTACCAGGTACTTTTGCCCAATGAAAAATATAAATAATAATAATAATAAGGGTGAGAAAAAGTTGGGTTAAGCCAGTACCTAGTCCTAAATCCATCCAGTTATAGTATGGCTAACAATAGAAGGAAGACTGCATTTTGAGTGTAATTGTACCTTCTGAAGCTGTTTGATAATTTCCTCATCTTTGTTCAGGAAGGGCTTGTACGCAGTGTACACACCTAGAGTAACACACACACACACACACACAAAACTGTGGGGTCAGTATTTGGTACTGGCCAAAGACATATATTATTAGAGCAACCAGGAAGGAAAGAGACAGATGGAAAACCATCAGTTGAGAGTGATACCTGGTTTAGAGTCGAGAGTCTTCAAGTTTTTAAGTTTCTTGACTTTCATCTGCTTGGTCATCTCTCCTGACAGACAGGTAGATGCAGATAGACAGGGAGACAGACCGATAGAAGACAGAACATAGATTTAACTCCAACTAGTAACGAATTACATCTTCTACAATATTACTATTGTATTACTACCATTATTATTACTACTACTATACATAATACAACTACTGTACTATTACTGATAATAACAAAAATCTACCCATTTGTGCCATGTCTCCATTGCGCATGATGTGTGGCCAATGCTGGAGGGTTTTAGCAAAGAACGGATTGGTCACTCCTAGAATAACAGATGGACTGACAGACAGAAAGAGAGAGCGAAAGAACAAAGGAGAAAAGGAGAGAATGAGAGAGGGAGAAAATGAGGGAGCAAGAGAGGAAATGAAGAAATATACACGTATATTTATTGTTCAAAAACATAATTTCTAATAATTTATAATCTGATTAAGTAAGGCGTGTATGTGGGTTACTTACGGTGCCTGCGTTCTGGTTGTATATTCTTTAAACTCACTATCATGGATGGTGAAGTACGGTCTGAAATCACTGCAGTACCTCAGAGGAGAGATGCAGCTGCACGCACACACGCACACACACACACACACACACACACACACACACACACACACACACACACACACACACACACACACACACACACACACACACACACACACACACACACACACACACACACACACACACACACACACACACACACACACACACACAGTATTGCTTTTCATCATTGTCTTGGTGGATAGAATTATAGACGGTCACATCTGAAGCTAGGCTATATATGTCTATATGTCTCTGGTCCAACCGTCCTGGACTATCTCCATCTTTGTCCCTGCACTGGAATTGTGTTGCTTGTTCACAATTGCTTTTATCTGATGAAGGTTTGTCCCTTTCCTCAAGTTGCTCTGAGTGAGCTGAGCACATCATCTCTTTTTTCTTATGTCTCTGGTGCAACCTGGATTAATTGTGTCTGGTTCTGACCACACCCCCTCCTGCTCACCTGACCAATGCCAGCACAGTATCTGAGGACTCTGCCGGTGATGGCGCCATGACGACAAGTGCCTCCCCTAGCAACACGAGCTCCCACAACATTTGGATATGGAAGAAGACTGGACAAAAACATCTGCACACAAACAGAACATGACAGCATGTGATGCATGTCTCTCGGTAACCTTTATGAAAATGAATGAATTTCCAGTAATGATAAGACACTACAGAATGGAATTTTAGAATGAAGACATCATTATCCACAATTGTTATACATCTGGTGTTGTTTTACTGTGCTAGAATCCAAAGATAGTTTTGGTTGTCATGGCAGTCACAACCTCAACAGGCTGTAAACAGAAGCACTGACTGCAGTACCACTGTCAGACTGCAGAGGGTAGCAAACACAACTGTATTTCTACTACTAATAATAATAATGCATAAAACATACCGGTGTGGAAGGCTAAATGCTTCCAAACAGGTTTACTGCATAATACAATTAACACCCTAAGTGACAGTAAGTAACTTCTGCATTTTGATTTATGGGAAAGCCACCAGTAAATAGTAGTGATGCACCGAATATTCGGCCGCAGAAAAATGCATTTTCTGCCTATTCGGTTTCGGCCCGAATAGGCAGAAAACATATCACAGAATAGTGTATGCAATGAATGCATTTTTGCAGTTTTGCCATAAATCAGGTAGCTTTAAGGTACGGCCATGACAACAATGGTAGGAAAAAAAGATATATAATATTAATCATATTCGGATATTCGGTATTCTGTTTTGTGTATTCGGTATTCGGCCCAGAAATTTCCCTTTCGGTGCATCCCTAGTAAATAGGGATGGAAAAAACTGTGGTGCACATTTGATGACCGTGATGCTTGTGCATTTATTGTAATGTTCAAGGGGGAAAAGAAGAGCAACGTTTCTTCAGGTGACTGAGAATGTCAAAATGTTAAAAACCCTCTCGTGTCAGGTGAACAAACACCTCTTGTGAATAAAGATCAGGGTCCAACCTGGCCAGCATTTATTACAAGTAAGACGCGCAAACGCGTGAAGCGAACGCAGCTTGTGTGTGTGTGGTTGTGTGTGTGCGTGTGCGTGTGCGTGTGCGTGTGTGTGTGTGTGTGTGTGTGTGCTACAGCTGCGCCCTGTGTGTGTGTGTGTGTGTGTGCTACAGCTGCGCCCTCTGGTGGCGGGCGGGTGGTGTAACAGCGGGACAGACACACAGACATTCAGCCCTTGCTGTCATAGTAAGTGGCTCACTGCGTTCGCAAAAACAGCATATTGGAGAGTTGTAATTAACAGATCTCACCTGAACAGGTCAACCTCATGGATGGTAGGAAGGACGATAGACACCAAGCTATCAGTCTGGAAGAGGAGAGGTCATTGATAAATAACTGTAACAATATCTGTGTGTGTGTGTGTGTGTCTGCTAAATGCCTAAATTGTGTGTGTGTCAAATATTTATTTATATGGACATGACATGTGTGTGTGCGTGTGTGCAATGCATGCACGTGTGTTGTAATCACCTGTGAAGACTGGACAAGTTGTGAAGTTCCTGGTTTGTCGTAACAGGTTGGGGTTCGAATCTGCGAATACAAAAGCCAACACCTGACATCAACCATCAGTAACACACCGATAAGTACTACTCCCTACTACTACTGAGGACCCCCTCTAACCCATTCTGACCTGAGATCAGATTCATACGAGGTTTCCACTGGACACACACTGGTCTGATTAACCCATTCTGACCTGAGATCAGATTCTAGAAATGTCAGTCGCTCTTCGATTTTTCAAAAATAGCAGACCTACAAGCTCGTATCGCGCCACTCGGTGGCGCGATATGAGCTTGTAGATCTGCTATTTTTCAATAGCTAAAGCATAACATGATGCTGACACCAAAATGGGTGCCCGGTCAGAATGGGCTAAAATGAGATGCGACATCTCATAAATAAAGGTATATATATATACTACGCACACACAGTAACCCTCTTTGTGGTTCAGCGGTGTATCTCAGATAATATCAAGTGTGAGAGTGCATGAGCGAGGGCGCGAGTGTGACTGTTACCTTGATGACTATGCCCATTATGGGAAGGGTTAGGACACGACCAGGATGGGGCGTCGGCCAACGGTCAATGTCGTTACATGCTGTCAATCAAAAGCCACAACAACCAATCAGCAACAAGCCGATTCATAGTACATAGATTTCAAATACATGTATTAGACAGACAGACAGACAGACAGACAGACAGACAGACAGAGACAGGAAACGAGACAGAAGGGAAGACAGACATACAGGTAGAAAGGTAGAACCAAGGCAGAAGTAGATAAGAGAGTCAGACAGACTGGCTACACACACACACACACACACACACACACACACACACACAAACTGACCAGCCTCTAGACAGGGTTCGAGCTTCTCAAAGTATTCTGGAGCCATGATCTTCAACAGACAGTGGAAGAACGTCACATAGGGCAACCGACTTATCAACACCAGAGACTAAGAGAGAGATAGAGAGAGGAGAGAGATGGAACCACACTAGTTAATAAGGTTCAGTGGTTCAACAGAGCATTATTATTCATAACGTTTAAGGCTATTTGTAAATTACAAGTATTACATCATCATACCAACCTTTTGGAAGTATCCTCTTTTCAGAGTCTTGTCTCTCACTTGACGAAAATACACATAGCCATAGTAATGGCCCTGGTCTCTCTGGAACGAACACACAATCGATTAATTGATCTTTATCTTAAATAAGGCTTGGGTAGGACTCCGGCTCATTTATGTTCTCTATTTTCACTGTGTACATATACCTGCTAGCTTGTCAGAAATCATTCATTTCTCACAACCCATACAGCAACCACTTGTAGCCAGGGGGAGGGCTGTCTTACTGAGTCAACATATAGGCCCTCATTTATCAACCGTGCGTACGCCAAAATATGGGTGCATGCCGAAATTACCGACATTTTCGGCATTTACCATTTCCGCCAAAGCTTGAAATTGAACTTGAGTAGGACAAAAAGTCACGTCTGGTCGGGAGCTGTCGTACGCTTTATCCTCGGCTGTTTTACAGCGGAGCAGCATTGTTTGACCAGCTGAGAGGCTGTCACAGGCATCTAAACATATATATGTTTTCACTCCTAAAATTTATAAAACTAATAATACATGTGAAAAAAATATATTTTGTAAAGGCATGTCATATGAAATTGGTAGGATATTTCCAAGTGTGCAAGCAATTAAAATCGCGCAATTAAAAACAATGTTGCAAGTCATATAATGTCATAAATGTGCATGGTCACGGTTTAGAGACAGACAGGACAGGAGGGAGGAGATGCACCTAAAACAGCAGTGTGTGTGCGCGCCTATTTAATTGTTATTTAATTCATATGGTTCACAGGTTCAGGTTTTCGTTCACTAATATATTTTGTTGTATATTAAATGAAGACTTTAATAATTTAGGCTACAACAGTAGCCTACAACTAACAACACACAGCAGGCGCGTAGTGTGGATCAAATGATTGACTGGGCAAATTAGCATGGGGGGGGCGCATCCCCGGCCGTTAGGTGTGAAGTGTGGACGGTTTGGGGGACCATTTAAAACAAAGGCGGCTTGCATGCTGTGGTTTACTAACCAGAAAGGCAAGCAAGGTGAGAGGAGAAACAGACAGGTAGGCCTTTATTTAATTCATGCAGGTGTTCATTCTTTATATATTTAAGATACAATAACACACCAGTTGGGCTTGCAAGTTGCGTGTGCGTGCGTGCGCCTGTGTGTGTGTGTGTGTGTGTGTGTGTGTGTGTAAGAGAGGGCTCAGAGGGGGGTGAAGCGGGCAGCAAGGGGAAACTTTTTTATTTGCTTTTTCCATTGTGTAACTAGGTTACCATGCGTTGTTTGGTCGTATTGCAGAACGTTAAAGGTATATTCAGTGATTTCACTCAAAAAACCTTAGGTTTCGTTTTTGGCTGTGGGACCCAGCCTTTCGTCCAATCAGGATAGAGAGTCAAAAACGAAACCTAAGCTTTTTTGACCCCCAGGGGTTAACTGGGGACAGGGAGGAACTCCTTATATGGCCAGCACACTCTATAGTAGGGAGGATTATCACAACAAAACAAAAAAATAAGTGATATTTGAATTAAGTGAAATCACTGAATATACCTTTAATGTCGCAAAAACGAGGGCGAGGCTTAAATTCATAGGGCGTGCCAGATAGATTTCAGCCGTCACATTTATTAATGTCGGAACGAAATTAAGGAAGGATCAGCTGTTTGCGATCACTTTATAAATGCCGTGGCGACGTGGGTGTACTACGAAACCTGCACTGGAATCTGTGGCAGATTTTACACTCGATTGATAAATGAGGGCCATAGTCCAGGAAGTAAGTGAGCCCAGTGTCCATGACATCAGGCTCACACTGGGCTCACTGCTAAAATCTAAAACCACATATTACACACATAAAGACCCCCAGGAAAAAATTCTAAATCTTCTAAACGTCATTAACATTTATTTATTTTTGCAAAAAGTGTGGTGTTTCCCTTTAATTTCTCCCAATGTGCAGGTTGGTTGCCTTGAATGGATGCTACTGTCGGAGTAGTGGCTGAAAGTACCCAAGCTTTTCTTGGCATAGAGGCCAGAGCGGTGGATCAAACTAGCATTGGTTCACCAACCTCCCCTGGGTGTGTGAATGGGTGACGGTAACATTGTGTGCATTGTGTGTGTCTCCCCTGGGTGTGTGAATGGGTGACGTTACATTGTGTGCATTGTGTATGTCCGTGTGCTGACCTTCAGACAGACGGGTGCGTCTCTATCGGTTGTTTCTAGGAAGCAGCCCAGAGACGATTTCCTGTTGGAACCCTGGCGGAAACGGAAGCAGAACTGCGTGTCTCCCAGGCAACCTGGAACACACGGAAACATGGATAGGATACATAAAAACAGTGAACAACAAACAGAGTAATGTGAGTTTATTTACCACATGAACACTAATGTAATACTAACAACTGTGTGTGTGTGTGTGTGTGTGTGTGTGTGTGTGTGTGTGTGTGTGTGTGTGTGTGTGTGTAAAGTAAACAAGGTCAAGAGGGCTGGATCAAGGGTTCCCTTCAACATAATGCTATGTCCAAACAGGAAGAGGAAGCCGAGGAAACAGGCAACAGCGGTCATCACTCATCAATCAGCCCTCACCTCAATGTGACCTGGACATTTCCACAACACACACTCAAACAAATGCTGTCTCTCATACACACACAGTGATGTAAATAGCTTTTCAATGTAATGAGTCATGCAGGAATGGTCATTTAGATGAGTCCCAGGGACATTTTATGAGACCCACTTCAACAACGTTAAGAGTCATATTTTGCCATTTTTACAAATTGCAGCATTTAACTCCCATTTCATTTTATATGGTTATAATCTGGTTATATTCATGTAGAAAACAGAAGAAGAAATTATTATTATAACTACAGCTAGCCAAATAAACTAGAATTAAAAAAACAGTACAGTAGTACATCCCGTGGATGCAGAGGTCGTCATTGCATCCCTTAACTATAAACTATTAATCTCTATACACACACACACACACACACACACACACACACCCACCCCCCTGTTGTGGTGAAAGTGATACAGTAACAGTATGCGTCTGTGAGTGTGTGCATATTTATGAGAGGTTGTATGCTATCTAGCTGTACTTTTGTGTTTGTGTGTCAGTGAGGTGTGTGTGTGTGTGTGTGTGTGTGTGTGTGTGTGTGTGTGTGTGTGTGTGCAAGAAGAAAGCAAGATAAGAATATAAAGAAACACCTCACAGCATTCTCATTCTCACACTCACAAAACTGACTTGTATCACTGATGTAAACAGACAGGGCGTGACATATCAGCTAATAGAGAGAAAGAGAGAGTTTGTGTAACACACAAACATACATATGCACTCTTATTGTCTCTCTCTCTCTACTTATGTCCAGAGTCTCAGTATATATATATTTTTTTCCTTTCTAGTCACTTGAATCCCTTTCACTTTGGTCACTGGGTGTTGTTACGGGATACAAGTTTGCATGTTCAACTACATGAAGGAGTGTAACTTGAAGAAGCTGTAGCTCTCATGGACTCTCACCGGATGGCTCTGTGATCTCACGAGACCAGCCTGACTGTAAACAAGTTCATGAGCTTAGTCCAGTTACCCTGGGTAAATATAGTAACTTTGCTTTTGCTTTGCTTTGCTAATCAATATCAATATCAGCTTTCCTAATATCCGTCTCCTACACTGTCTCCCTTTCAGCTTAAGTTTCCTACAGTGTCTTTCCTGTGATGTCAGCATTCGTACTGTCCGAGTCTCCTACACTGTATGCCTCTCAGTGTTACTACTGCATCGCCTACATCGCCCACCCAACAGTATGGGACATTTTTACATT